>NC_083224.1:19991962-20108695 GCF_032191835.1 Heteronotia binoei | reverse complement strand
CACAGCTCTGGTATTCCTTGGAAGTCTCCCATCCAAGTATTTGTCAGGGCCGACTCTGCTTAGCTTCCAAGATCTAACGAGTTCCGGCTAGCCTAGGCTATAGGAACCCACCTAACAAGACAGAACCATCTGCTTGTGTTGGCTTTGTGGGAGGGAAATGCAGTGAAGTTAGTGCTGCTGTGACTGAGTGCCATTGTACTCCACCTTGAGTGCACAGGGGAAGGGACAGAGAATGACAGAAGTCAGTTGGGGTTTGAGATTTTTTTTTTTTTCCCCACAAGGAAAATATGCACGCTTAATGGATCTGCAGTCCACAGAGATAGGGTTGCCAATCCCCAGTTGATACGCCCTGGAAATGAATTTCTCACAATACAAGAGCTCGTGGGCATTCGATGAAATTGCTGAGCAGACAGGTTAAAACGGATAAAAGGAAGTCCTTCTTCACCCAAAGAGTGATTAACATGTGGAATTCATTGCCACAGGAGGTGGCGGCTACAAGCATAGCCAGCTTCAAGAGGGGGTTAGATAAAAATATGGAGCAGAGGTCCATCAGTGGCTATTAGCCACAGTATGTATATATGTGTGTGTGTGTGTGTGTATATATATATATATATATATATATTTTTTTTTTTGGCCACTGTGTGACACAGAGTGTTGGACTGGATGGGCCATTGGCCTGATCCAAGATGGCTTCCATCCAGCATCCAGACAAGAATAAAAGTACATGAAAGACACTGCAGACTTTTGCCGACCTGAAAAATCAGCCGTGGCTGAACATAAAGGTAAAGGTTGTCCCCTGTGCAAGCACCAGTCGTTTCCAACTCTCGGGTGACGTTACTTTCACAACGTTTTCACAGCAGACTTTTTACAGGGTGGTTTGCCATTGCCTTCCCCAGTCCTCTACACTTTCCCCCCAGCAAGCTGGGTACTCATTTTACTGACCTCAGAAGGATGGAAGGTTGAGTCAACCTTGAGCCGGCTACCTGGCCCCAGATTCCTCAGGGATCGAACTCAGGTTGTGAGCAGAGCTTAGGACTACAGTACTGCAGCTGTACCACTCTGTGCCACGGGGTTCTACGTGGCTGAATATAGCCTAACTCAAACAGGACACAGCATCTTATTCCAGGACACTGTAATGCTGGACAACACATCCAATCACCATGTTAGATTACAGTGTTCCCTCTAAGCTGAGTTGGTGTGAGCTAGCTCACAGATTTTTAGCCTCCAGCTCACACATTTTTGTCTTAGCTCAGGAAGGATGACCTCAGAGCACCCTAATTTATGCAGCAGCTCACAACTTTAATACCAGTAGCTCACTAAGTAGAATTTTTGCTCACAAGACTATCCAGCTTAGGGGGAACACTGATTACACAGAGAAGCCATTGGAATCCAGAAACATAAACACAATTTCAACAGGAAGGAAGAAAGTTTAAAAATGAATAGGGTATGGCTTCCAGTTCTGAAAAACGCATAATGCCCTACAGCTTACAACAGCACTACAGATAAGATTAGAATTTCAATAGCCAATCCATATACAAAAGAATCCCCCCCCAGGTAAGCTCCTCCATTAGCATGTCACAACCCAGGAAGCTCCCACAAGATAATGACTCAGTCCTACCCCACCTGCCTGAGTAAGTAACATGCCTACCATCTTCTTCTCAATTTGACCAAGAGAGACTCCAGTTCTCTGGGTTACACCTCTGAGGATGCCAGTCACAGTTGCTGGCGAAACATCAAGTCTCACAATGCCAAGACCACAGCCACACAGCCCAGAAAATCTACAACAGCCAATGAAGAGAATCACGGAAAGAGACTGAGATAAGCGAAGAATCCATGACAAATAGCTAATACAATTCCAGCACTAATTCTGACCAGTGTTCCCTCTAAGCAGTGTGAGCTAGCTCATGGTTTTTTAGCCTCTGGCTCACATTTTTGTCTTAGCTCAGAAAAAAATGGCCCCAGAGCCAACAGATCTATGCAGTAGCTCATAACTTTAATGCCAGTAGCTCATGAAGTAGAATTTTTGCTCACAAGACTCCGCAGCTTAGAGGGAACCTTGCTTCGGACCAATTCGTACAAAGTGTCTGGACAACATGAGTACACATATAAAAAAATCAAGTCACCAAACAGCACACAAAATTTGTAAGTAGCTGCAAGCTTCACAATTGATTTTTGACAACAAAGTGCTTGGGCAAAAAGTCTCAGTAATACTTTTGAAGTCTGCAATGTATCCAAATCTGGTGAGCAAACGTCCCAGTCAATGTTCCCTCTAAACTGAGTTAGCGTGAGCTAGCTCACAGATTTTTAGCCTCCTGCTCACACGTTTTTTTGTCTTAGCTCAGGAAGGATGACCCCAGGGCACAATAATTTATGCAGCAGTTCACAACTTTTAATGCCAGTAGCTCACAACTTTAATGTTAGTAGCCTCACAAAGTAGAATTTTTGTTCACAAGACTTTGCAGCTTAGAAGGAATGTTGGTCCCAGTATTGGTCCCTCGACATGGATTGCCAATGTATTCTGCTCTTTCCTCTCGAGAGATTTTTCTCCATTGGAAGGACATTGTGCTTGTTACTCTGTTGACGACTATGAATGGATCTGGCGAGATCGGGCTCGCCTGGGCTATCCAGGTCACAAGGCAACACTTGCTATTTGCTATATGTTACTGGGCACCACCTGTTAGGGCTTGCCCTTTTCGGCATGTCCTTTCTGATGGTCGCTGAAGATCCTGTCTCTACAACGGTTGCTATGTTCCTAGCAATTATGACTCAGTTATACCTGTGGCTGTAAAGTGGCTGGGTTTACAATGAATCTTTGTTTGTGAAAACTATAACACCTTGAACGTGGGTGTGTTTGTTTCCCCATCAAGCGATTTCACAAGGGTGTTGTCATTTATTGATTTGAATCCCCCACCTCCACCCCTCTCCAATCGTAGGAGATAATTCAGGAGAGAAATATAAGTAGTCAGGATTCCACTGGGTTATGCATGCAGCCCCCAATAAGACAAACAACACCCCCTGAGCCATTTCAGGTCATTAATATAGGGTTGCCAAGCTCTGGGTTGGGAAATATCAAGAAGAAGAAGAAGAAGAAGAAGAAGAAGAAGAAGAAGAAGAAGAAGAAGAAGAAGAAGAAGAAGAAGAAGAAGAAGAAGAAGAAGAAGAAGAAGAAGAAGAAGAAGAAGAAGAAGAAGAAGAAGAAGAAGAAGAAGAAGAAGAAGAAGAAGACGACGACATTGGACTTATATCCCGCCCTCCACTCTGAATCTCAGAGTCTCAGAGCAGCTCACAATCTCCTTTACCTCCCCCCCCCACACACACACACACACCAGACACCTTGTGAGGTGAGTGGGGCTGAGAGAGCTCTCTCAGAAGCTGCTCTTTCAAGGACAACCTCTGCCAGTGCTATGGCTGACCCAAGGCCATTCTAGCAGCTGCAAGTGGAGGAGAATCAAACCCGGTTCTCCCAGATAAGAGTCTGCACACTTAACCACTACACCAAACTGGTTCTGGAGATTGGGGGGTGCGGGGTGGAGCCCAGGGTAGGCGGGGCTTAGAGAGCGGAGGGACTTTAGTAAATTCAATGCCACAGAGTCCACCCTCCAAAGCAGTCATTTTCTCCAGGGCAACTGATCTCTGTAGTCTGGAGATCAATGATAAAAATAGGAGGTGTCTAGGCCACACCTGGAGACTGGCAACCTTAGGCACAGGGGGTAGGCTTAAGCTTCTTCTCTCTGGGTCCACACACATCTGGGATGCACAGAATTTCAAAACATTCTTCTCCACTTGACCAGGAGACATTTCCTGGAGAAAAGGTGTGGTTAGGCCCACAGAAAACCAAGAATTCTATGAACATAAGATAATAAGAAGAGCCCTGCTGGATCAGGCCATCTAGTCTGGCATCCTGTCTCAAAGTGGCCAACCAGTTCCTTTGGAGTGCCAACAACAGGGCAGAGAGGATGAGGCCTTCATAAGAACATCAGAAGAGACCTTAATCCAGTAACCTGTCTCACACAGGGCCAACAACAGACCTTAAAAGCCAAGGCCTTCATAAGAACTTCAGAAGAGCCCTGCTGAATCAAACCAGAGGCCCATTTAATCCAGCATCCTGTTTCACACATGGGCCAAGCAGTTCCTTTGGAGGGCCAACAAGAAGGCAGAGAGGCCAAGTAGGGTTGCCAAGCCCAATTCAAGAAATACCTGGCGACTTTGGGAGTGGAGCCAGGAGCAAGGGTGTGACAAGCATAATTGAACTCCGAAGAGAGTTCTAGCCATCTCATTTAAAGAGACCGCACATGTTTTAAATGCCTTCCTTCCATTGGGAATAGAGGATAGGGGCACCTTTTCGGGGGCTCATAGAATTGGACCTTCTGGTCCAATCTTTCTCAGACTTGGGGGGGTGTTTTGAGGACAGGCACCAGATGCTATATTTGTGCCTCTGTCTCAAAAAACAGCGCCTCCAGAGCCACAGATCAGTTCTCCTTTATTTCCTATGAAAACTGGTCTCCATGGGGTATTACGGAGTCCCCAGCAGACATTTCCCTCCGCCCTCCCCGCTTTCTGATGACCCTGAAGTGGGGGGAGGGCCTCCAAACTGGGGAATTCCCTGTCCCCACCTGGGACACAATTAACTTGCTGACCAGATGGAGGCAGCAGCGTTTCGATTCTGTGCATGAATCTGTGAAAGATCTGAGCATTGTGAATATTTTCTACACATATACCGCATGTTTTGCAAGACAGTCCCTGGAAGAAGGACCTGGCCATCCGAAACGGGCTTTACTCTGCTAGTGATCCGTATGAGCTCTTTTTGGATTTATGATTTGGACTTATTTATGATTTGGACTATTTGCACACTGTTGTATATAAGTGCATAAATATGCACATGCAGTATGTAAAATGATGAGGTTGCTGACATGCACTTTTTCCCTTGTATGAATTATGTTTTGTAATAATATTTTGCACAGAATGGTTTTGATTTATTTGGTCCCACCTGGGGATTGGCAACCTTAGAGGCTGAGGCCTTCCCCTGATGTTGCCTCCTGCTTCTGGGATTCAGTCCCTCTGAATGTGGAGGCTCCCTTCAGTCACCACAGCTAGTAGCCATTGATAGACTTCTCCATTCTGCCTGTTACTGTCAAGGCAGCCTCAGATAAAAAAAGATTGCTCAACTAGAATTTCATTTATATTTACAGCTACGCCATCTGTTCAAGGAAACTCACCCAACTTGAGATCCTGTTCCTACTGTGCTACAGGTGAATGCTCTTTCGCTCTCCCGCACCTTCTGGGAAAACAAGCTGGCGAGAGCAGGAAAGAAAACCCCTGATAATAAAAGGAGAAAGAATCAGCAAAGTATTGTGGGCAAGGTCTTCAAGCATCCTACAACATTTTTTGGTCTTAGGGTCATTCTTAAGGCTTTCCTTGGAGGAAAATGGACATTACAGTGCAATCGTCCTATGCAGAGTTACTCCTTTTTGAGCCCATAATCTGCATAGAACTGCATTACTGATTTCCTAGAGAAGTTGTAGTGTTTGCTAAGATTCTTTTGCTGACAACTTTCTCTGTAACATCTGTAGTGGTTGTGAACATACCATTTTATTTAGTTTTCTTGGCCTTATCTGTGGCAATTTGTTGTTTTAGCACAGGGGTGTCAAACATGTGGCCCGAGGGCTGAATCAGGCCCCCGGAGGGCTCCTATCAGGCCTGTGAGCAATTCATTGTCATCTGCTTCCTTCTCTCTCTCTTGCTTCCTTCTGCATCACAGCTTGCTTTGCCAGCCTTGATCAATTGCACAGGAGCTACAGAGCAAAGCCTATATTTTCTCCAGTAGCTGACTAACACATGAAACAGTTTATGTACATAAGCTCGCAATGCCCAGCCAGTTCATGTTTTCCCTTGGGTCTTAGGCTCAAAGCATTGACCATGAGATTTCTGTAATGAATGTCAAAAAATCAAAAGCAGGTTTGCAACTTACACATACTCAAGATTGCTACAGCACAGACATTGTCTGCAGATTGCGATGCAATAATCAAAGCAAGAGGTGTCAGTTATCAGAGTCTGTTAAACAAAATATTGCAAGGGTGCTGATCTTTTAAGCATCTTTTTTAAAAAAAAAATCTTTGTGTTTGTCTGTGTCCTTTATAAAGTGTATATTTCTGCTGGCTGCCATTACATTTTATGACATACATGGCCTGGCCCAAAAAAGTCTAATTTATGTCAGATCAGGCCGTCATAATAAATGAGTTTGGCAACCCTGTTTTAGCATGTTTTTAGTGTACTGTTAAACGACCATGTAGGGCAGGGGTGTTGAACATGGAGTTTGGGGGCCAAATCAGGCCCCCGGAGGGCTCATATCAGGCCCCCAGGCAATTGCCTATCATCTGCTTCCTTCTCCCTATATCTTGCTTCCTTTTGCATAACAGCTTGCTTTGCAAGGCTTGCTCAATTGCACAGGAGCTACAGAGCAAAACCTCTGTTTTCTCCATTGGCTGAGGCTCCTCCCTTGGGGAGGAAGGGGGGGAGGGAAAGTTTGCTTTGCCAGGCTCTCTCAATTGCACAGCAGAGCTACTGAGCCAAGCCTCTCTTCCTTCTACTGGCAGAGGCTCCCCCCCCCAGGTCCCCTGAGGAAGGAAGGAAAGATCCAGAGTTTCCTTTGCACAGTTCCCTGGATCCCATGGGAGAAATACAAAGAAAGCATCTTTAAAACCAGGGAGTGCTGTTAGTGTACTGTTAAACGACCATGTAGGGCAGGGGTGTTGAACATGGAGTTTGGGGGCCAAATCAGGCCCCCGGAGGGCTCATATCAGGCCCCCAGGCAATTGCCTATCATCTGCTTCCTTCTCCCTATATCTTGCTTCCTTTTGCATAACAGCTTGCTTTGCAAGGCTTGCTCAATTGCACAGGAGCTACAGAGCAAAACCTCTGTTTTCTCCATTGGCTGAGGCTCCTCCCTTGGGGAGGAAGCGGGGGAGGGAAAGTTTGCTTTGCCAGGCTCTCTCAATTGCACAGCAGAGCTACTGAGCCAAGCCTCTCTTCCTTTTACTGGCTGAGGCTCCCCCCCCCCAGGTCCCCTGAGGAAGGAAGGAAAGATCCAGAGTTTCCTTTACACAGTTCCCTGGATCCCATGGGAGAAATACAAAGAAAGCATCTTTAAAACCAGGGATTGCTAACGTTTTAAGCATTTTTAAAGTTTTTTAAAATATATATTGGGGTTTGTCTGTGTTCTTTAAAAAATATACATCTCTGCTACCTAATCTTAGATAGGTACACCCATGGCCCGGCCTAGCATGGCTTGGCCCAACCCAACATGGCCCGGCCCAAGAAGGTCTCATTTATGTCAGATCAAATGAGTTTGACACCCCTGTAGGGTTTTCAAGGCAACAGATGTTCAGAGGTGGCTTGCCATTGCCTGCCCCTGCATCACACCCCTGGATCTCCTTGGCAGTCTCCCATCCAAAGACTTGAACAGCATATTCAAGATTGCTACAGCACAGACATTGTCTCCAGATTGTGATGCAATAATTCAAAGCAAGAGGTGCCCGGTATCAGGTGTCAATTATCTAAAGACTAATCAGGGCTGACCCTGCTTAGCTTCTGGAACTGGGCTAGCCTGGGCCATCCAGGTCAGGGCATGCAAATCAATTAGTGGGGTGTGGCCTAATATGCAAAGGAGCACCTGCTAGAATTCCACCCCTGCCTGTCCCCATTCCTTGGGAGTCAAAACTGGGACAAACGGATCTTCTTACCTTGCAAGAGTCCTATGAGGAACCGAGAGATGGTGATGAGAACGAGGTGGGCAGAGCCGAGGTAGATGAGCAGAGGGGTGAGGGCAGTGATGGATCCCCAGGCGGATGCTGAAAGGAGGAGGACTTTCTCTCCTCCTATCCTAGAAAGACAGAAGGGAATCAGGACATGTCCGCAAGGGGGCTTCCCAGATGTCTGAGCTGGAGCTCCGACGCAAGAGGAGGAGGAGGACGAGGAGGAGGAGGATCTGGAGACTTTGGGGGTGGAGCTGGGAGAAGGCAGGGCTTTTTTTTGAGCAGGAACGCAGTTCTGTCTGGCTTGGCGTCAGCAGGTTTGGCCTAATATGCAAATGAGTTTCTGCTGAGCTTTTTCTACCAAAAAAGCCCCGGGAGAGGGTGCGGTTTGGGGAGGGGAGGGGAGGGGCCGCAGCATGGTCCAATGCCATAGCACCCACCCTTCAAAGCAGCCCTTTTCTCCAGGGGGGCTGATCTCTGCCAGCTGGAGATCAGCTGTGAGAGGGGGAGATCGCCAGGCCCCACCTGGAGGCTGAGCAAAACAACAGGAGCAGAACTAGGCTGAGTAAAACTAGAAGCAACCGTGCCATGATAAAGACATAATAAAGACAAGACTATAATGTAACGTAATCATTGCTGTGTGAGACAGGATATTTCTGCATTGCTGCCTTTTTCAAACTTGGCATTTTGAACTCTGAAGATGGACTTTCTCTTATGATGGACTTGCAATCAATCGTTTATTATGGAACCATATATTGTGTTCACAGTAATGTTTTGCATGATTATGTTGCATTAGAGGAATAATCGCTCAGAAAAGTTTTGGTGGTTATAAGACTTGACTTTATTGTGTCTATTATAGCAGAGGTCCTCAACCCCTGGTCCATGGACCGGGACCGGTCCATGGCATGTTAGCAACCAGGCTGGGAGTTGTTAAACTATTTCATTATATATTACAACTAGGGTTGCCAAGTCCAACTCCAGAAATATCTGGGGACTTTGGGGGTGGAGCCAGGCGACACTGGGGTGGAGCTAGGGGGAGGGGGGGAAACGGCGCTGGGGAACGTGGCGAGCCGCCCCATCTCGGAGCGGGCGACGCCGCTGCGCAGCTGCCGCCTCTTCTCCGCTCGCCGTGGCTGCTCCTCCGAGATGGTCTCAGGCTGGGCCCATCTCGGAGGAGCAGTTGCGGTGGAATCAGAGGGGGGGGGTGGAGGCGGGCCGGGGCATGGCGAGCCGCGAGTCCGGGTCCTAGAAGGGCCCAGATTCGCAGCTCGCCATGTTCCTGGCCTGCCTCCGCACTCCCCTTCTCTGGTTTTGCCTTGGAGGCGGGGCGGGCGATGCCGCTGCGCAGCTGCCGCCTCTTCTCCACTCGCCGTGGCTGCTCCTCCGAGATGGGCTCAGCCTGGGCCCATCTCGGAGGAGCAGCTGCAGTGGGGGAGAGGGGGCGGCAGCAGTGCGGCGGCGCCGCCCGCTCCGGGATGGGGCGGCTCGCCATGCTCCTTGGCGCCGTTTTCCCCCTCCCCCGCTTCCATTTTGGGGGGGAGCGGGGGAAGAGGCTGGAAATCCTGGGGTCCCCCGCCAGGGCGGGAGGGTTGGAAAGCCTAATTACAACGTGGTAATAAGAAAAATAATAAAAAGACAACATTGGATTTATAACTTTCCTTCCGCTCCCAATCTCAGAGTGGCTCCCAATCTCCTTTATCTTCCTCCCCCACAACAGACACCCTGTGTGGTGGGTGAGGCTGAAAGAGCTCTCCCCAGAAGCTGCCCTTTCAAGGACAACTCCTACCTGAGCTATAGCTGACCCAAGGCCATTCCAGCAACTGCAAGTGGAAGAGTGAGAAATCAAACCCGGTTCTCCCAGATAAGAGTCTACACACTTATTCACCACACCAAAATAAACTGCACAACTGTATCAACCGGAAACCATGCCCCCTCCCCTGGTCCGTGGAAAAATTGTCTTCAGCACAAAACTGGTCCCTGGTGCCAAAAAGGTTAGGAACCACTGTATTATAGTACGGTTTCCTCCAGTTTTGCCCCACCTGGAGATTGACAACTCCACACTACACTAAAAAAAAATGTGATTTTTGCAATTAGATTCTTACTGTGTAAGAATAGCAAAAATCCACGTGCAAAATGCATTATTTAGCAAAGCGTGAATGCACCCTGAACGTTCTAGGCAATTTCAAAAGAAGGTAAATTCTTATTTCAGCATGAGAGTGGTCGTAAGGCATGAAAATGGCGTGTTTTCCATACCGGTCGCTCAGGTGACCTCCAATGACCTGAGTTAAACAGTAGCCCCAGAAAAAGCTACTGAGAACGAGGCCCGACTGTTTCTTGTCCCAGTCGAAGCGAGCGCTCATGGCGACGGCACAGATGGGCATAGCAACCCTCGTGCAGTACAGAAGGCAGGTTCCCAAGAGCAGAATCACGGTCCAGATGCGAGACTCAGGCCTGCAAACAAAAAGGTCAAGAAACAAAATTCAAATGGGAGATATCAGAGAGTGGTCAGGTCTTCTGGGTTTGATTCCTCCACATACACCTGCTGATTTCATTCAATTAAACTGCTGAAGAAGATGATTTTGGATTTATATCCTGCCCTATACTCTGAATCTCAGAGTCTCTGAGCGGTCACAATCTCCTCTACCTTCCCCCCCCCACACACACACACAACAAACGCCCTGTGAGATAGGTGGGGCTGAGAGTGCTTTTACAGCAGCTGCCCTTTCAACGACAGCTTCTATGAAAGCTATGGCTGATCCAAGGCCGTTCCAGCAGCTGCAAGTGGAGGAGTGGGGAATCAAACCCGGTTCTCCCAGATCAGAGTCCGTGCACTTAACCACTACACCAAACTGGCTCTCTGTCGGGTTAGAACTGAGCAGTCGGGTTCGAACGGATAAAAGAAAGTATTTCTTCACCCAAAGGGTGATTAACACGTGGAATTCACTGCCACAGGAGGTGGCGGCAGCTACAAGCATAGACAGCTTCAAGAGGGGATTGGATAAGCATATGGAGCAGAGGTCCATCAGTGGCTATCACCTACAGGGTGTAGATGGAACTCTCTGTCTGGGGCAGTGATGCTCTGTATTCTTGGTGCCTGGGGGGGCAAAAATGGGAAAATGTGGCAAAAAATCACCATCACTGCAATAGAAGTGAGGATCCCCTGAGGATCCCCTAGAATTGCAGCTCATCTTCACACTACAAAGACCAGCTCCCCTGGAGAAAATGGAGGCTTGGGAGGGTGGACTCTATGGTGTTGTGCCGCACTGCAGTCTCTGTCCTCCCCAAGCTCCATTCCTAAATCTCCAGGTGTCTCCCAACCTGGATCTGGCAACTTACCCCCATCTCAAACCAGTGGCCAGGGCCAGAGAGGACTTGGCAAAAGTATCCATCAGTCAGTATTGTCTTCTCCGAGTGGCAGCGACTCTCCAGGGTCTTATGCAGAGGTCTTTCACATCACGTACAGCCAAATTCTTTTATACTGGAGATTAGGGCTTTTTTGGAGCAGGAACTCCTTTGCATATTAGACCACACCCCCTGATGTAGCCAATCCTCCTGGAGCTTACAGTAGATCCTGTAATAAGAACCCTGTAAGATCTTGGGGGATTGGCTACATAAGAGGGGTGTGGCCTAATATGCAAAGGAAGAAGATGATATTGGATTTATGTCCCGCCCTATATTCTGAGTCTCAGAACGGTCACAATCTCCTTTACCTCCCCACCACACACACACACACACACAACAGACACCCTGTGAAGTAGGTGGGGCTGAGAGGGCCCTTACAACAGCTGCCCTTTCATAGACAACTCTTGTGGAAGCTGTGGCTGACCCAAGGCCATTCCAGCAGGTGCAAGCGGAGGAGTGGGGAATCAAACCTGGTTCTCCCATATAAGAGTCTGCACACTTCACCACTACACCAAAGCATTCCTGCTATCAAAAAAAAGCCCTGCTGGAAATGCCAGGGATTGAACCCAGGCCCCTCTGCGTGCTGAGCCGCAGCCCTTCCTTCCAAGTACTGACCCTATTAAGCTTCCAAGATCTGATGAGATCAGGCTATCCCACACCACCTTCCCTCCCAAGGGAGACCTTGCCCTCCTATATATTAATGAGATATCACGGGACTCATTGTTAACAATGATAACTCCGTATAAACTAAAATGCATTTCAGGTCTTCAAAGCACTTTGCAAGAATCCCCATTGGGTAGACCAGCCTTAATATCACTCAGTCCCAAACGGATAGCTGGCTGGCTTAAGAACACTCAGTGAGTTCACATCTGGGACGACATTTGAACCCAGAAGAGGTTTTTTTGGGGGGAGGGTTGCATTTTTGTATCTGTGTGTGTGTGTGAGAGAGTGTGTGTGCACCTGGAAGTCATGGCGACCTCTGGGGACCTGCAGGATATTTAGGGAGGTGGCTGAGTAAAGCCTGCCCCTGCCTCCCGACTGCTGGTATTCCATGGGGGTCTCCCATCCAAGTACTTGCCAGAGTCGACCCTGCTTAGCTTCTGAGATCTGGGCTATCCAGATCAGGGCAAACCGGGAACATTTCAGTTCACCAATCAGTTGCTTGCAGGGGTGGGATTCTAGCAGGAGCTCCTCTGCACATTAGGCCACACACCCCTGATGTAGCCAATCCTCCGAGAGCTTACAAGGCTCTTTTTTGTAAGCTCTCGTAGGATTGGCTACATCAGGGGCGTGTGGCCTAATGTGCAAAGGAGCTCCTGCTAGAATCCCACCCCCGGTTGCTTGGCCGCTGTGCTCTTGCAGTGTGTGGCTTTCCTATCCCCAGCCACCCTTCATGCTTGTTACACCCAATCTGATTCACATCACATAAACACAGGCAATGCTGGATAGGCAGGCTTCCTTCAGGGCCTCCCCGTGCCCGTCTCCACCGTGCAGTGCCACATCAACGTCACTGCCCCCCGGGCTCCTCGCGTTGTCACAGCACTTCAAACAATCTGCCACTCACCTGTCATTCCAAACCGAGCTGGTGCGTTTGCCTCCGCAGTGAAGGAACCAGCCGCCCTGACAATAACTTGGCAGGACTGGAAAGGTTTTGCTTCAAGCGAATGGAGGAGCCTCTCTCATGCCACCTGCAAACATGGTTGCTGGCAACAGATGCCCTCTCTAACCACGTTTCCAAGCGTCCTGGAGGGGCCTGGACATGAGGCTGCCAGTCTCCAGGTGGGGCCTGGAGTTATCCTGCTTTTACAACTGAGCTCCAGATGCCAGAGATCGGCTTCCCCGGAGAGAACGGCTGCTTTGATGGGTGAATTTGATGGCATTGGACTATGCTGAGGCCCGGGGCCTTTTTTGTAGAAAAAGCCTACCAAGAACTCATTTGTATATTAGGCCACACACCCCTGACGTCAGCATTGTTTCACACAGGGTTTTTTTGTAGAAAAAGCCCAGCAGGAACTCATTTGTATATTAAGCCACACACCCCTGACATCACCATTGCTTCACACAGGGCTTTTTTTGTAGAAAAAGCCCACCAGGGACTCATTTGTATATTAGAGCGCCAGTTTGGTGTAGTGGTTAAGTGTGCGGACTCTTATCTGGGAGAACCGGGTTTGATTCCCAACTCCTCCACTTGCACCTGCTAGCATGGTCTTGGGTCAGCCATAGCTCTGGCAGAGGTTGTCCTTGAAAGGGCAGCTGCTGTGAGAGCCCTCTCCAGCCCCACCCACCTCACAGGGTGTCTGTTGTGGGGGAGGAAGGTAAAGGAGATTGTGAGCCGCTCTGAGACTCTTCGAAGTGGAGGGCAGGATATCCAATATCTTCTTCTTCTTCTTCATTTGTATATTAAGCCACACACCCCTGACGTCACCATTGTTTCACACAGGGCTTTTTTTGTAGAAAAAGCCCACCAGGGACTCATTTGTATATTAGGACACACATCCCTGACATCAGCATTGTTTCACACAGGGCTTTTTTGGTAGAAAAAGCCCACCAGGAACTCATTTGTATATTAGGCCACACACCCCTGACGTCACCATTGTTTCACACAGGGCTTTTTTTGTAGAAAAAGCCCATCTGGAACTCATTTGTATATTAGGCCACACCCCCTGACACCGAGCCAGTCGGAACTGTGTTCCTTTGTGTTCCAAAACTGGCAACTCTAGAAAACAGTGGCAAATCATACCAATACAGCTTTTAAAAGGCACTTTTAAATAGCTAACACAAAAGAGTGGAAAAGATTTCCAGTGACAGGTAACAAAAAAAAAAAATAGGGACAGGTTGGGTTGCCAACTTCCAGGTGGAGCCTGAAATTCTCATGGAATTACAGTTGATTTCTAGACTGCAGAGATCGGGGGCCCTGCTGAAAATGGCAGCTTCGGAGGGTGGAATCTATGACATCACATCCTTGCTCGGCTCTCTCCTAGGGTTGCTGGTCCCCTCATTACTCCAACAGGAGGATTTGGGGAGCATTCTCAGATGTCCCTGATGTAATAACATTGCCCAGAAGCGTCATCATCACATCAAGGATGTTGTGTGGCGACACTCCGGTTTGAGGGCAAAACTCTATGGTAAAACCAGCTTCAAACCATAGAGTTTTGCCCTCAAACCAGAGCATCACCATGCAATATCCCCTGACGTAATGACATCACTTCTGGGTGATGTCATTGTGTCAGGGACATTGCACAGCGATGTCGCTGTTTGGGGGTGAGGTTTCCCCCACGGCCAGCAGCAGGGAGAAGCCCCCAAATACAGGGAAACCCCCCATCAGGATCTGGGGACCAGCAACCCTACGCTCTCCCCTCTGCCCTCCCCAGGCTCTGCCCCCAGACCACCAGGAATTTCCAAATCCAGATGGGAAAACCTAGACCAGGGGTGGCCAAACTGTGGCTCTTTCACACATATTGTGCGACTCTCAAAGCAACTTGGAGAATGCATTTAAAGTCACTTTATTTCCACCTCTCTCTCCCTCATCTATTTTCCTTCCTTCCTTCCTTCCTTCCTTCCTTCCTTCCTTCCTTCCTTCCTTCCTTCCTTCCTTCCTTCCTTCCTTCCTTCCTTCCTTCCTTCCTTCCTTCCTCCCTCCCTCCCTCCCTTCCGCTCTCAAACATCTGACATTCATGTCTTCCGGCTCTCAAACGCTATTCTATGTTGCTCTTACACTAAGCAAGTTTGGCCACCCCTGTCCTAGAGAGAGGGCATTTGTATTCTAGAGACAAAACACATTGGCATTCACAGAATCACAGGGTTGGTAGGAGCCCTCTGGGGGCCTGAAGGATAATGAGAGAGCGCTCACATGGTATGCGCTCACGTCTAGTCCCCTGCGCAACGCGAGATCCACTTCAAAGTATCCGTGACGGGTGTTAGTCCAGCCGCTGCTTGCGGTCTGCCTGTGAGGGGCAGTTCACCCCCTCCCCAGGCAGCTGATTCCACTCCTGAACTGATCTTCCTGTAAACAAATTTCCCCTAATATCCAGCTGGTACCTTTCCGCCCGCAATTTAAACCCATTCTTGCGAGTCCTTTTCTCTGCTGCCGTCCCATTCATTTATTCCGTCCATTGATTCAAGACTGCCCATTACGTCGGATCCCTGAATACGTCCTCTCCCACGGGCTGCGGTTCTATCCGGCTGCCGGAACACAACTACACACAAACAGATGTTAATCATTAACGAGCGACGTGTGGACCAAATCTTTTTTTTTTTCCCAGAGGAATGATTAAGCCAAGGCTTTCACGCGCTCAGATTTCACGCATCGTGTCTTGGCAAAGAGTTATCCAAAGTGCCCTTCGGGGACGGCCGAAGAGAGACAGGAGAGCCATATTAATGGAATCCAGAACAAAAATTGTACGCGCTCACAAGATTCTCCCTCCACCTGACAAAGTGACCTTTTTTCCCTTGTAACACTTCTGAAATCTGACTCAGACATGTAGCATGTGACCTAGTTTGTTTAATGTAACAGCCAGGGTTTTTTTTTTCCCAGCACAAACACACAGAGCACAGTTTGAGCTGGCTTGGCATCAGGGGTGTGGCCTAATATGCAAATGAGCTCCTGTTGGGCTTTTTCTACCCCCAAAGCCCTGTGTGAAACCATGGTGACACCAGGGGGTGTGGCCTAATAGGCAAATGAGCTCCTGCAGGGCTTTTTCTACCCCAAAAGCCCTGTGTGAAACAATGGTGACATCAAGGGGTGTGGCTTAATAGGCAAATGGGCTCCTGCTGGGTCTTTTCTACCCAAAAAGTCCTATGTGAAACAGTGGTAACATCAGGGGGTGTGGCTTAATAGGCAGATGAGCGCCTGCAGGGCTTTTTAAAAATTTATTTATTTATTTACTTTTTCTACCCAAAAAGCCCTGTGTGAAACCATGGTGACACCAGGGGGTGTGGCCTAATAGGCAAATGAGCTCCTGCAGGTCTTTTTCTACCCCAAAAGCCCTGTGTGAAACAATGGTGACATCAAGGGGTGTGGCTTAATAGGCAAATGGGCTCCTGCTGGGTCTTTTCTACCCAAAAAGTCCTGTGTGAAACAGTGGTAACATCAGGGGGTGTGGCTTAATAGGCAGATGAGCGCCTGCAGGGCCTTTTAAAAATCTATTTATTTATTTATTTATTTTTCTACCCAAAAAGCCCTGTGTGAAACCATGGTGACACCAGGGGGTGTGGCCTAATAGGCAAATGAGCTCCTGCTGGGTCTTTTCTACCCCAAAAGCCCTGTGTGAAACAATGGTGACATCAGGGGTGTGGCCTAATAGGCAAATGAGTTCCTGCTGGACTTTTTCTACAAAACCCCCCCTGGTAACAGCAAAGCTAGGAAACTCATCTCAGTGTCCAGTTTTGCAAGAGGTACAGAAAGAGGCTGGCGAGGGATATCAATGCTGGTCACCACACCTCAACAAAGATATAATGACATTGGGGGAAATGCAGAAAAGGGCAACTCAAATGATGGAACACTTTCCTTATGAAGAAACCTTTAAGACGTTAGGGCAGGGGTGTCAAACATGCAGCCCGGGGGTGTCAAATCAGGCCCCCGGAGGGCTCCTATCAGGCCCCTGAGCAACTGACTGTTGTCTGCTTCCTTCTCCCTCTCTCTTGCTGTCTTCTCCATCACAGCTTGCTTTGCCAGGCTCTCTCAATAGCACAGCAGAGCTACGGAGCCAAGCCTCTCTTCCTTCTATCGGCTGAGTCTCCACTCCCTCCTGGTCCCCTGGGGAAGGAAGCAAAGAGCCAGAGCTTCCTTTGCCCAGTTCCCCAGATCCCATAGGAGAGATACAAAGAAAGCACCTTTAAGATCAACAAGTGCTAATGTTTTAAGCATGTTTTATTTTAAGTTCTTCTTGTTGTTGTTGTTTTAAAAAAAACCCTTTGTGTTTGTCTGTGTCCTCTATAAAGTTCATATCTCTGCTACCTGGCATTACATTTTATGACGCGCATGGCCCGGCCCAGCAAGGTCTCACTTATATTAGATCCATCCCTCATAACAAATGAGTTGGACACCTCTGATCTATAGAAGAAAAAAGAAGAGGAATGCAGATTTATACCCCGCCCTTCTCTCTGAATCAGAGACTCCGAGTGGTTTACAATCTCCTCTATCTTCCCCCCCCCCCCCACAACAGACACCCTGTGAGGTAGGTGGGGCTGAGAGGGCTCTCACAGCAGCTGCCCTTTCAAGGACAACTCCTACAAGAGCTATGGCTGACCCAAGGCAGGTGCAAGTGGAGGAGTGGGGAATCAAACCCGGTTCTCCCAGATAAGAGTCTGCACATTTAACCACGACACCAAACTGGCTCAAATAGCCACTGATGGACCTCTGCTCCCTAAAACTAAGATGCATATGTAGGGTACGTGGGAAGTCTTTTAATTTAAAAAAAAATAATCAGACAGACAGAAAGGCACAAACACACATGAAAATTAAAAAAACTATGAATTTGCAACACTGCAAAACAAACCGACCCAAACCTGTAGACTTGTCCATTATTTGTCCTGCCGATGCATGACAAACATTTCCTATTTGTCCACTCTGTACTTTGCTACTTGTTCTTCAATCACAAGTTACCTTTGACATTACCCCCCCCTCCCAGCTTTATATATCAATCTGAAACAGGAAGTGGCTGTGTTACAGGGGTGCCAGCCTCCAGGTGGGACCTGGAGATATCCTGGAATTTGAACTGCTCTCCAGATGGCAAAGATCCATTCCCCTGGAGAAAACAGCTGCTTTGGAAGGTGGATGCTATGGCATTGTTCCTCGCTGAGGTCCTCCCTAAATCCCTCCCTCCTCGGTTTCCAGCTTCTAAATCTCCAGGTATTTCCCAACCAAGCATGAAGAGCCCTATCAGATCCAAGTTCAATTCAAAAAATATCTGTGGACTTTGGGGGTGGAGCCAGGAGACTTTGGGGGTGGAGCCAATTGTGCTTGTCACAACCTTGCTCTTGGCTCCACCCCCTAAAGTCTCCTGGTTCCACCCCCAAAGTCCCCAGATATTTCTTGAACTGAACTTAGCCACCCTACTGCAGGGTCAACAAGGTTAAGAGATCCTTCGGTTAGATTGTCAAACTAGGACTTGGGAGACTCAAGCTCCAAACTCCATTCGGCCAGGAAATGTACTGGGTAGGGTTGCCAAGTCCAATTCAAGAAATATCTGGGGACTTTGGGGGTGGAGATAGGAGACTTTGGGAGTGGGGTCAGGAGACATTGAGGGTGGGGTCATGAGCAAGGTTGGAACAAGTACAATTGAACTCCAAAGGAAGTTCTGGCCATCACATTGAAAAGGACTGCACACCTTTTCAATGCCTCCCGTCCATTAGAAATAATGAAGGATAAGGGCACCTTCCTTGGGGGCTCATAGAATTTGCCCCCCTGGTTCAATCCTTTTGAAACTTGGAGGGTGTTTTGAGGAAAGGCATCAGCTGCTATGCCGCAAATTTGGTGCCTCTAACTCAAAGAACATCCCTCCCAGAGCCCCAGATACCTGTGGATCGATTCCCCATTATTCCCTATGAGAATTGTACTCCATAGGGTATAATAGAGTGCCCAGTAGACATTTCCCTCCCCCCACCATTTTCTAAAGCAGGGGGGGCCTCCAAACTAGGGAATCCACTGTCCCCTCCCTCCCTCACACTCACGCACACACTTACTGGGTCTGGTTCCTCCACAACTTTACTTGCTCTGAAAACAAAAGCAACACAAACAGAGGGTCTGTGCTCTGATGAAGCTGCTGCTGACCCTTCCCCATGAAGCGCTTCCTGTTTCCTGCTTCCTGCTCAACTTTAAAGGCACACATTTTAAAAACGGACCTGTTTGCAGGTTTCTAAACCTGCTGGAGCTCTAGAGGTACATGGTGACTGTGAAGGCGGGGCTTCCCTCTGCCGGCCAGCTGGCTGGGGATGGGAGGAAGCCTGTAAAACCAGGGGATCCCCTGCTGGGACCTGGGGATTGGGAAGCCTAGTACTGGGGGACATCTCAGTCATAACCTGCCTCTCAGGGTTGTGAGAATAACAACAAGGTGGAACCCGTATTCACTGGACAAAAGAGGAGTGAAAAAAACAATAGAGAAGGGCCTCTGCTCCATTTCGCACTACAGGAAAAACGTCAGGCTACTCAGTCTGAGATAGCTTAGGCTAGCCCAACGTCATCGGATCTTAGACATGAACCAGGGTCAGTCCTGAGGAGTTCTAGGGTTGCCACGCGGAAGCAGGCAATGGCAAACCACCTCTGGTTGTCTCTGACTTTGAAAAACCCATGAGGTCCGCGACGACTTAGAATCATAGCGTTGGAAGGGACCTGCAGGGTCCAACCCCCTGCACAATGCAGGGAATTCACAAAGACTTCCCCCGAAATTCACACAACCCACATCGCAAGATGGCAACTCCCACCACCATTACCACCAGCTAGGGTTGCCAATCCCCAGGTGGGGGCAGGAAATCTCCTGGTTTGGAGGCCCTCCCCTCCCCAATTCAGGGTCATGAGAAAGCAGGAGGGGGGGAATGTCTGCTGGGCATTCCGTTATTCCCTATGGAGACTGATTCCCATAGGATATAATAGAGAATTGATCCACTGATATCTGGGGCTAAGCGGGGGGAGGCTTTTTGAGATAGAGGCAGCACATTTTCAGCATAGCATTCAGTGCCTCTCCCCAAAGTATCCTCCAAGTTTCAAAAGGATTGGACCAGGGAGTCCAATTCTATGAGCCCCGAAAGAAGGTGCCCCAATCCATTATTTCCAGCGGAGGGAAGGCATTTAAAAGGTATGCGGTCCCTTTAAATGCGATGGCCAGAACTCCCTTTGGAGTTCAATTATGCTTTTCACAACTTCACTCTTGGCTCCACCCCCAATGTCTCCTGGCTTCACCCCCAAAGTCCCCAGATATTTCTTGAACTGGACTTGGCAACCCTACCACCAGCTCAGCTTCAAGTCCAGAAACACAGGCATGATGCACCTCTCTCACCCACACAGAGTGCCTAACATCCTCCACGACCTCTCTCACACAGGCTCAGGCTTACGGGTAGGCCAGGCAGTCACATATCACTACCTGCCTTGCCTCTTTTAAACATATATGGAGAGCCATGATTATTTCACACCCTGGAGCCTCCCTCTCACTCACAGACACGC
The DNA here is from genome assembly GCF_032191835.1 of Heteronotia binoei. Classification (NCBI taxonomy): domain Eukaryota; kingdom Metazoa; phylum Chordata; class Lepidosauria; order Squamata; family Gekkonidae; genus Heteronotia; species Heteronotia binoei. The sequence goes on along the minus strand of NC_083224.1, from coordinate 20,088,385 downwards.
TACCAGACAGGGTAGCCTAGTTCCTTTTCATCATCTCCCCTCACTCAGACACTGCACAGAGCTATTGGGGTTGGGGATTCAAAAACTATGTCATTCACATGCATATCCCAAAAATATACAGAGACTAGGGCTGCCAATTCCCAGGTGGGGGCAGGGAATCCTCCGGTTTAGAGGCCCTCCTCCTACTTCAGGGTTATCAGAAAGTGGGGGGGTGGGGAGAAAAATGTCTCTGGGCACTCCATTATTCCCTATGAAGACCGATTCCCATAGGGTATAATAGAAAATTGATCCGTGGGTATCCAGGGCTCGGGGGGGTGGGGGGTGCTGTTTTTTCAGGTAGAGGCACCAAATTTTTAGCATAGCATCTGGTTCCTCACCTCAAAACACCCTCAAGTTTCAAAAAGATTGGATCAGGTGGTCCAATTCTATGAGCCCCGAAAGAAGGTGCCTCTATCCTTCATTATTGCAAATGGAGGGAAGGCATTTAAAAGGTGTGCGGTCCCTTTAAATGTGATGGCCAGAACTCCCTTTGGAGTTCAATTGTGCTTGTGACAACCTTGCTCCTGGCTCCACCCCCAAAGTTCCCAGATATTTCTTGAATCAGACTTGGCGACCCTAACAGAGACTGAGATCTTTGCTTGTTTGTGTGTGTGTTTCTTTCCCTGAGACAACCAGCCCACAGGGTGAAACAGAAAGGAGTTCACTTCTATTTATGATTTGAAGAGAACACTGAAAAAGTCAAGTGGAAATTACAAAACTTCTTTTCAATTGAACTTTTGAACCGTTTCCCCCATTCCAGTATTTTGGGATATTTCGTTAGAAACTGAACCTTTTCAGTCAGCGTTAAGCTGCTGCTCTCCACAGCTTCACTCAGCCAGACGCAATCTCAGCTCCCTAACAGCTGCCTTCGGCTCACTTAACTGCTGTTTTCTGCTGTTCCTCTCACTAACACTCCACAGCCACCACAATAATTATGCTTTCATAGAAAACATGGGCGAGCCCTGTCTGTCTGCTTCCTCCTACCCATTATGCCTCAAAAAAGTGGCAACACAGTATATGACAGAAAAAAAACAACTGTGTACAAAACACACACTCTCTGTCTCTGTCTCTGTCTCTGTCTCTCTCTCTATATATATAGTCTCTCTTGTTTGTCTCTGTTTTCAATAATACCAAATACGCAGTATACAAAAATATGTGAGATATTTTTGAGCACTGTGTATTTGGTATTATTGAAAATGAACAGAGACAAACAAGAGAGACTTTCTATATAACTGAAAAGTCTCTCTTGTTTGTCTCTGTTCACTTTCAATAATATATATAATACTGTGTGTTTTGTACACAGTTGTTGTTTTCTTCCTCCCCATTATGGACAGAATGCTCTGAATAGGAACAGTCTCGCTCAAAATGCCAAATGTGCCACAGCCTTTCACTAGCCTTGCTGTGGGTGGGTGGGTACAGATGCGACACATGACGAGTGTGTTTAATATAAGGGAAGGCGAGCAGAAGGAAAGAGAAACAAAAGAGGAAGCGGCATGGCCCAGGAAGAACAAAAAGAGACAAATAGACCAGCAAGAGTTTTCCTGCTTATCTCTCTGGTTACACCGTGGATGCACACGCGGGGTTTGGACAGTGGCCCAGTTCTGCTTTTGTTCCCCAATCAAAACAGAACATCCTTCAAAACCTTTATTTCGTTTCCATCTCCAGACAACCCTGTAGCTAAGAGTCGGGGGGGGGCACAGGGGGCCCATAGTAGGCGGGGCATGGGGGTAAGAGCAAGAAGCTGGAAAGGGTGGGGGCCACCCCTCTCCCTCCCCCCTCCAGTGTGCTTTAAATCGCATGTAAGCGCCGATCCCCCTTCTACCTTTCCTGGAGCTCAGCCTGCAGTGATCAGCTTCCGATCCTGAAGTTCAAAAGATTTGTATCTCTGCGCTCCTTACCCATTACTCTGCTTTCCTGTGCCTTTCCCCAACCGGGAGCAGTAGGGAACGCATGCAGGTTGTACACGCTGTCTGGGGGAGACATGTCCTGGTATTATAACTGATTCCCCACTCTTCCACTTGCACCTGCTGAAACGGCCTTGGGTCAGCCATAGCTCTCGTAGGAGTTTTCCTTGGAAGGGCAGTTGCTGGAAGAGCTCTCTCAGCCCCACCTCATTCACAGGGTGTCTGTTGTGGGGGGGGGAAGGGAAAGGAGATTGTAGGCCGCTCTCTGTCCTTGAAAGGGCAGCTGCTGTGAGAGCCCTCTCCAGCCCCACCCACCTCAGAGGGTGTCTGTTGGGGGGGGGGGCGGAAAGGTAAAGGAGAGTGTGACCGCTCTGAGATTCAGAGTATAGGGCAGGATATAAATCCAATACAATCTTCTTCTTCTTTGCATTTCTGGCTTTCAAAGCCGCCCTGGAAGTTGGAACCCCAAGGAAATAACAAAAGACTGGCTTGAAGAAAGGCAGAGATAATCCCCCTCCTGCCCCCCATTCGCTGAGACAGACCACCGGAGCCTTACCTGGACCAGAAAGCATCCCCGGCTCCATCTTTCTTCATGCCTTTGTCGGGATGGTGGTGAAGGTGATGGGCACATCTGGCGGGCAGCAGGGGCTGGTGGAGGTGAGCGAGGAGCTGGCCGCCGTGCACCTGCGCTCCGCCTTTCCCGGGACCCAAGGCCATCCAACTTGGAGCCGAGGCGGAGCGATGCCGACCAAAAGCCCTCCTCTCTGCTGCCCGAAAGCTACCAGGATAACGGAGCGAGAGGCGCAGAAAGTCAAGAGAGAAAGAAAAAAAACGAGTGACGTTTTGCACTCAGTACTTTCCTGACTGCTTCTCTCTTTGGGATGCTTGGAAGGGGGGGGGGACACCCAGCGTTCCCTCTCAGCTGAGTGAGTGTGAGCCAGCTCCCAGATTTTTAGCCTCCCGCTCGCACAGTTTTGTCTTAGCTCAGGAAGGACGACCCCGGAGCACAATCATTTGTGCAGCGGCTCACCCCCTTGAACGCCAGGAGCTCACCAAGTCGCATTTTTTTGCTCACAAGCCTCTGCAACTTGGAGGGCACGCGGGGAGGGGGACCCAATCCTAACTCGCCAGACGCGACTGATTCCCGAGGACAGCTACACCCGCCGAGGAATCCTTACCCGGCTAGCCGATTGGAGCTGCGATGGGAGCTTTCCCCGGCTGCAACGAGAGACATACGCGCCACCAAGTCCACGTGTCACTTTCCGCGGCGTCTCTTCCTGTTTGGGACTTTTCCAGGAAGTCTAGGGGCAAGCGGGGCTAGCTCGAGGCGGTTCTTCCGAGGGGGGCGAAAGCAGCAGCGATCGTGCGCCCGGACGCAGGAGGAGAGAAGATCTTCCCGGGAAAGGAGAGATCCACTGGATCCCCCGAGAAGATCCGGAGCTCCCCAGGCTGCTGCAAGTGCCGGGGAGAGAAAGAGATGAGATCAACGGGGGAAGGGGGGGGGGGAATACCCAACCCAGCGAAAGAGGACGTTTCCTAACAGGTAGGGTTACCAAGTCCAATTCAAGAAATATCTGGGGACTTTGGGGGTGGAGCCAGGAGACACTGGGGGTGGAGCCAGGAGACACTGGGGGTGGAGCCAGGAGACATTGGGGGTGGAGCCGAGAGCAAGGTTGTGACAAGCATCTTTGAACTCCAAAGGGAGTTCTGGCCATCCCATTGAAAGGAGCTGCATTCCTTTTAAATGCCTTCCCTCCACTGGAAATAATGGATAGGGACACGTTCTTTGGGGGCTCATAGAATTGGACCCTCCGGACCAATCTTTTTGAAACTTAGAGGGTGTTTTGAGGAGAAGCACCGGATGCTATGCTGAAAATTTGGTGCCTCTGCCTCAAAACCCAGCCCCCCCCCGAACCCCACAGATCAATTTTCCATTATACCCTATGGGAATCGGTCTCCATAGGGAAGTTTCCCTCCCCGACCCCTGCTTTCTGATGACTCTGAAGTGGGGGGAGGGTCTCCAAACAGAGATCCCCTGCCCCCCATCTGGGGATTGGCAACGCTAGGAGCAAGATTGTGACAAGCATATTTGAACTCCCAAAGGAGTTTTGCCCATCACATTAAAAAGGGCTGCACTCCTTTTAAATGTCTTCCCTTCACTGGGGAGGGACGGTGGCTCAGTGTTAGAGCATCTGCTTGGGAAGCAGAAGGTCCCAGGTTCAATCCCCGGCATCTCCAAAAAAGGGTCCAGGCAAATAGGTGTGAAAAACCTCCGCTTGAGACCCTGGAGAGCCCCCTGGAGAGCTGCCAGTCTGAGAAGACAATACTGACTTTGATGGACCAGGGGTCTGATTCGGTATAAGGCAGCTTTATATGTTCAATGAAGGATAGGGGCACCTTCTTTGGGGGCTCATAGATTTGCAGGCTGCTTTGAGTTGAACCAGATGCATGCTGAAAATTTGGTGCATCTGCCTGAAAAAAACAGCTCCTCCCACCAGAGCCTCAGATACTCATGGATCAATTCTCCATTACACTCTGTGGGAATCGGTCTCCATAGGGAACAGAAGAAGAAGAATTGCAGATTTATACCCCGCCCTTCTCTCTGAATCAGAGACTCCTCTCCCCCCACAACAGACACCCTGTGCGGTGAGAGGGGCTGAGAGAGCTCTCACAGCAGCTGCCCTTTCAGGGACAACCTCTGCCAGAGCTATGGCTGACCCAAGACCATTTCAGCAGCTGCAAGTGGAGGAGTGGGGAATCAAACCGGGTTCTCCCAGATAAGAGTCCAGGCACTTAACCACTACACCAAACTGGCTCTTTTAATGGAGTGCCCAGCAGACATTTCCCTCCCTCCCCCCCCTCTTCTGGTGACCCTGAAGGGGGAGGGCCTCCAAATGGGGGGGGGAGAACCCTTCTACGAGTGCAGGGGAGGGAAAGAGATGAGATCAATGGAGGAGGGAGGGAAAAAACCCAGCCCAGCGAAAGATGGCGTTTCCTAACAGCCTGCGAGGCTGTGCATGTTTTACACGGGAGCAAGGCCTGGGGGCGTCATGGGGATTACTTTCCCAGCTGCCCTGTCCCTCTTTTTTTAGGGCCTGGCTCTGAAGCTTGAAATCAGAATTAAAATGCGTGGTGTCTTAAAGGTGCCACTGGACTCAGACTCCGGAGATCGGAGTTCAACTCCGCCCTGGCACTCAATTGCCATGCCGCTCGGAGGGCAAAGACGTCCCAGCCTCGGAAGCGAGCGGAAGACCGAAGGGGAAAAAAGGGGGCACCGCAGTTGCCACCATTTGAACAGCCATGGAGCCAAGAGGCAGCGTCAGGGAGGGTGAGGGACGGTGTGCTCCCTTCTCCCCCACACCTGTTCTCAGCCCCTGAAGGAAAAGGGGTCACAGGCAGGGGTCCTTTGGTATAAAAATAGAAGGTGGAGCTCATTAGCATATGCTGCCCCCCCACCAGCCAAAAGCGACCCGAGGCAAGAAAGGATAGCCCCAGGCTAATGAGGCCTACTTGGGCTGGCTAGAGATCCAGCCAGCCCAAGCAGACCTCGTTCGCCTGGGGCTCTCCTTGGCCGCCACCCCGTCAAAAGGCCAGCAAGCCACCTGCTGCCCAAAATCACATAAGAAGCGGAGACAGGGTGGGGTGGGCTTCTCCGGGGGTTAATGAGGGCTGCTGGGGGTGTGGCAAGGCCCCAGGGGCTGGCTGGCTGCCAACTCTCCTAAGCCAGGGATTGTTATGCAGCTGCACCTACTATTCAGTGGACAAGGTAGGTGGGGGGAGGAGGGGGAAACCTCAGAAAGGTTCAGGAGCTGTGCTCCTGTGAGCTCCTGCTGAATTCAAGGCCTGGTCATAGGACACAAAGCACCCCTTGGAGGTTGCAGAAATAGCCTCTTCCTCAGCCTACTTCTCAGCTTCACCACTTTTGTGGGAAGCGCAAGGGAGATCTGAGACAGCCAGGTTCAGACGACATCCCCAGAGCCAGAACCCTGTCGTCTGGGGTCACCTGGGGCCAGTCACTCAGCCTGGACCACCTCACAGCGTGGTTGTTGGTGAGGATGGTGTGGAGGGGGAAGTCCAGTGTGCTGGGCACTCCGTTAAGAGAGCCAGTTTGGTGTAGTGGTTAAGTGTGCGGATCTGGGAGAACCGGGTTTGATTCCCCACTCCTCCACTTGCACCTGCTGAAATGGTCTTGGGTTAGCCATAGCTCTTGTAGGAGTTGTCCTTGAAAGGGCAGCTGCTGGGAGAGCCCTCTCAGCCCCACCCACCTCACAGGGTGTCTGTTGTGGGGGAGGAAGAGAAAGGAGATTGTAAGCCGCTCTGAGTCTCTGATTCAGAGAGAAGGGTGGGGTATAAATCTGCAATTCTTCTTCTCCTTGAGATCCTCAGTGGTAGGATGAGACCCCAGGCCAACCCCCCCCCCCCACCGGCAAAGCCCACAGGCTTACCCAAAGATGCATGGCTGTGATGTGTCAGTTCAGGTTATCCTCTAGGCCTGGGGTGTCAAACTCATTTGTTATGAGGGCTGGATCTGACATAAATTAAACTTTGTTGGGCCGGGTCATTTTGGTCCATGCTGTGTGTGTAGCATAAACTTTATAATGGACACAGACAAAAACAATTAAAGGGTTTTTTTCTTAAACTTAAAACATGCTTAAACATAAGCACTCATTGATCTTAATATACAGGTGTTTTCTTTGCATTTCTCCGATGATATACAGAGAACAGGGCAAAGGAAGCTCTGGCTCTTTCCTTCCTTCCCCAGGGGACCAGGAGGGGGAGGAGCCTCATTAAACAGAAGAGATGCTTGGCACAGTAACTCTGCTGTGCGATTGAGAGAAAAATCACACACATGATTGAGAGAGCCTGGCAAAGCAAGCTCTGCCACCCCCCCTTCCTCCTCAAGGGAGGAGCCTCAGCCAATAGAAGCTTTGGTCTGTAGCTCCTGTGCGACTGAGCAAGCCTAGGAAAGCAAGCTGTGATGCAGAAGAAAGCAAGATAGACAGAAAAAGCAGCAGATGACAGCCAGTTGCTCGAGGGCCTGATGGGAGCCATCTGGGGGCCTCATTTGGCCCCCAGGCTCCATGTTTGACACCCCTGCTCTAGGCCTTGCCATCCAGCCAGCTCACAGGAAGTGACCCAAAAGCAACACGTTTGTTCCTTGTTCAAGACCCTTCGGGTTTCATCCCGAAGCAGCAAAAGAGGCACTAAGAAAGGCATTGGGTAGGCACACACATGAGGGAAGCTGGATCATCATCTAGCTCAGGGGTGTCAAACAGGTAGCTCGGGGACCGAATCAGGCCCCTGGAGGGCCCCTATCAGGCCCCCGAGCAACTGGCTCTTGTCTGCTTCCTTCAATATCTCAGCTTGATTTGCAAGGCTTGCTCAATCGCACAGCAGCTACAGAGCACAACCTCAATTTTCTCCATTGGTTGAGGCTCCTCCCCCTCCTAGTCCCCTGGGGAGGGAGGGAAAGCTCCAGAGCTTCCTTTGTCCAGTTCCCTGGATCCTATGGGAGAGATACAAAGAAAGCACCTTTAAGACAAATGTTTTAAGCGTGTTTTGTTTTAAGTTTTAAAAAAAATTTAGTCGTGTTTGTCAGTATCCTTTAAAAAGTTTATCTCTCTGCTACCTAATCTTAAATAGGTACACACAAGGTCCTTTCCCAACAAGGCCTGGCCGGACAAGGTTTCATTCATGGCAGATCCGGCCTTCATAACAGATGAGTTTGACACTCCTGATGTGGCTGAAACCAGCCTCTTAGAGCCGGTCTGTACATAAACAGAAGGGGGCTGTTATTATGCCACTTCTGGATGTTCACATAGCAATACTGGGCTACTGGTGTCATTCCTTGTGTGAACTGCACAGGCTGAGAATCCGCTGGTTCCCATTTTACCCAAGAGCCTGCTGGATCAGACCAGTGGTCTGTTCTGCTCTCTGGAGGCTACTGGATTAGAAGTCATGGCGCCATTCAACCAGGGGTGATTCTTTGCCAATTGCAATGTGACCCGTCATCTACCCATGTGAGAACACTGGCCATCAGCCATGAGTGCATGTACACTGCGATTCTGCAGGTTTCAAGCAGTTCCAAACATGAGAGCCAGTTTGGTGTAGTGGTTAAGTGTGCGGACTCTTATCTGGGAGAACCAGGTTTGATTCCCCACTCCTCCGCTTGCACCTGCTGGAATGGCCTTGGGTCAGCCATAGCTCTGGCAGAGGTTGTCCTTGAAAGGGCAGCTGCTGTGGGAGCCCTCTCCAGCCCCATCCACCTCACAGGGTGTTTGTTGTGGGGGAGGAAGGTAAAGGAGATTGTGAGCCGCTCTGAGACTCTTCGGAGTGGAGGGCGGGATATAAATCCAATATCTTCTTCAGGTGTGTATTCTTGAAGAGCCCAACTAGCTAGGTATTATCGCTGCAGAGGCGTGTTAATGCTTACTGAAATCACAGAATGAAGTAGCCAAGACTTGAGCTATGCCCTTGTCCGAGTCAGAACTATGTGCAATCAGAAATGACATGAGTTGATCCTACTTGCATATTTTGTACATTTTTTTAAAACAAAAATTTGGCCTAAACTGTCTATACACTTCCCCATCATAATGCTGCTGCCTGTAAGCAACAAGTATTTGGGGAGGGATGGTGGCTCAGTGGTAGAGCATCTGCAAGGTAAGCAGAAGGTCCCAGGTTCAATCCCCGGCGTCTCCAACTAAAAAGGATCCAGGCAAATAGGCGTGAAAAACCTCAGCTTGAGACCCTGGAGAGCCGCTGCCAGTCTGAGTAGACAGTACTGACTTTGATGGACCGAGGATCTGAATCAGTAGAAGGCAGCTTTGTATGTTCATATATATGTTGGAGAGGGATGGTGGCTCAGTGTTAGAGCATCTGCTTGGTAAGCAGAAGGTCCCACGTTCAATCCCCGGCATCAACAACTAAAAAGGGTCCAAATAGGTGTGGAAAACCTCAGCTTGAGACCCTGGAGAGCCGCTGCCAGTCTGAGCAGACAATATTGACTTTGATGGACGAAAGAGGGTCTGATTCAGTATAAGGCAGCTTCATATGTTCACTTACGGCATTCCTAAGACCACTGATTTGATCATGAAGTTGTTTCACAAGAAGCTAATCCTTTATTCTGGCTGAAGAAGCCTTCCCCTAGAGCAGTGGCGCCCAATCTTTTTGGCACCAGGGACTGGTTTCATGGAAGACAATTTTTCCACAGACCGGTGGGTGAGGTGGCACTGGGTTTTTTGCCACCCCAGACTGCCTCCCCCGCCCACACCACATCCCTGCCCCCTAAAGGGATCTTTAAATGGGGGGGGGGGAGACTAGGGCTGTTTCTGCCTCCCCCACCCATTTAAAGACCCCTGCCAATCAGCTTATCGGTGGAGGTCTATAAATGAGGGGTAGGCTAAGGTCACAGCAGTGCTGTCCCTTCTGCCGGCCCGGCCCGGGTCCCTGGTTGACGAAAGAGGAGGTGTGGCAAGGGGAGGCAGCCTTGGAGCAAGACTGTACCGTCTCTTTAGTCTGGGGCTGCTCTGCGTCGCTCCAAGGCCCAGTTGCTAGCAGGCCACAGCCTGGTATCGGTCTACGACCTGGTGGTTGGGGACCCCTGCCCTAGAGGGCAAAAAGCTTCCTGGGAGAAACCTCCTGTCACTGGAGAAAAAAATGTTGCCACTAAGAATGGATCTGCCAGATCCAACACCACCTCCCCTAGTTTGAAGAAGAAGAATTGCAGATTTATATCCTGCCCTTCTCTCTGAATCAGAGACTCCGAGCGGCTTACAATCTCCCATATCTTCTCCCCCCACAACAGACACCCTGTGAGCTGGGTGGGGCTGAGAGGGCTCTCCCAGCAGCAGCCCTTTCAAGGACAACCTCTGCCAGAGCTACGGCTAACCCAAGGCCATGCTAGCAGGTGCAAGTGGAGGAGTGGGGAATCAAACCCGGTTCTCCCAGGTAGGAGTCCACGCACTTAACCACTACACCAAACTGGCTCTGGTTTGGAACATACATCGAGCTACTGATTACACAGCAATTTACTGTAAGCAGAACGAGGGCATTTAAGGGTGAAAGGGAAAAAAAATAACACATCCAACGTAACCACACACATTGATCAAAGTGGTATTTTAATGCTAAGCAGGGAAGAGTGGTAATCTAACATTATGGAGCTAACAAAATTGCAACCATTCATCCATAGCCACCAAATAAGACATTTCTCATGCACATGTCAAATTTGTTTTTATGTATGGAGGACTGTGTTTCCTGTGTACAGTTTATTTCCATAAGTTACGTTTTCCACAGCCCTCTCCCATTTGAGAATAATTCAAAACCGATTATATATTTCGTATATGCAAACTATTTTATATACACACGAATATAAAGATTCCCTTAAAGAGTACCACTGGGACGACACCCTTGAACTTTCTGTAAAATGCATAGCTTTCTTTCATACCATTTTTAAATACTTCTCTCCGTTACCCACAAAAAAAAAAAAAGAAACACTCTATAGGTTAAAGCTGCTTCAGTGTGTGATGTGTTACAAAACTCAAAAGGAAATAATAAACCGTAACCGCGCCTGCGCAGGTCCCAGCACAGACGAGGAACAGCTAGGCTGGAGAAGATAAAGGGGTTTTTTTCAGTCCTAGCTAAGTCCCAGCGCAGAGGAGAAACAGCTAGGCTGGAGATGAGAAAGGGGTTTTTTTTCGATCCCAGCCGCTGGCCGAGATCCACGCCCCCCCCCCCCCCCCTCCCCCCCGCAGCTGCCAGACAGGATCATCACAAGATCACCACCAGCGATCCAGCATTGCCATCAATGAATCACCACCAGCCATCCAAGATGACCAACCATCCCAGGGGACAGCTATCAGCTGTCCGCCATCACTGCAACTGCTGCAGTGTACCCCCTCTCTTCCGGTCCTGATGGAAGATAACGAAATTGGGCGCTATGATCAGGCTAAGGACAAACTGGAGAGTGGGGGGAGGTCCTGAAGTGAGAATTAAGTCCATGAAGACCTCCTGGACCTGGTGACTGAGGGGCAACAGGCCAGCTAGCAATACAGTACTCTGCTGCTGAGACCAGCAAAACCAGTATACGGTTGATCTATTTGTCCAGGTGAGATGCTGTTCCACAAGGCATGGCAAGAGATGATGAATGGGATTGAATAGTAGTAGAACACAGGGTTGTTTGAGTAGTAGTAAAAAAAGAAACCATACACCTAAAATAACGTTATGTTTAAACCCTTTAGGGGGGACCCCCCCACACACACACATATTTGGCTTTGAAGTTAACGAATTAAACAAGATAGTGAAAAAAGTGCCAGTTATCTGTGCATTCGTGGAATCAGCATAGCGCTCTGAACATACAGGAAGCCAATGAAGTCGGGTTGCAGTGGGCCAACAAGGAAAAATGTAACAAACACACATGCTGTTCACCTTTATGCTAGAAAGTTGAATGCTCAAACCTTTTTTTTTTTTTTTTAAACCCAACTTCAGACTGCACGTAGCAGCCGAGAAAGGAGGGGGGAAGATAGTCCTATGCCTGACACTGTTGTATTTCTACGGCCTGTAATAACTGTTTCTTCCCCAAAATCCTACTGTCTGCAAACAATAAGTATTTGTGGTACTCCTGAAACCACTGGTTTGATCATGCAGATGTTTCACAAGAGACCAGTGCTTTCTTCTGGTTGAAGGAGCTCTCCCTAGAGGGCAAATAGCTTTTGGGAAGGGTGGGGGGGCTCCTACCACTGGGGAAAAAACATTGTCACTAAGAACAGATCTGCCAGATCCAATCCAATCTTCCAGCAGCAAACCCCGCCCCCTTCCAATCTGTGTCCATTTCCCTGAAGTCTGCATGAAAACCCATTCCTGTTTGGTTATGCCCAAAGTTTATTAGCTAGTTAGTAGTTCTGCAGTGCTTATGAGGCAGGATACATAATGGCTACTGCCTTCAGTGTACAAGTCACAGGAGCTGCTCCTAAATGTGACATTGGAATTAACAACATTTCCACGGGTGGCGCAGAGCAGAGAAGATGCACATCCCAAAGCTGCCGGGCAGCCATTATGATTTTCTTCCGCTGTCTTAACGGCTTTGCAAAATACTATCTTGGGCATTTGGGACCACAGTCCTGCAGCTAGCAGGCGGTAATGCTGAATGCCGCTCAGCCAGTACATCATGCTTGCAAGGGGGCTGCCGTACATTAAGGATACGAGACGCTATGCAAAGACACTGCAACGCAGCATTTGAATCAGGAGAGCTTCATGGAATGAAAGCCTAGCTCATGCGTGCAGCAGAAGGAAGCAGCAGAAGGCCGCATGGAGGGCCCTGCTGCAGATGGCGGATCCCCATTTCCAGGGGTGGAATTCTAGCAGGAGCTCCTTGGCCTATTAGGCCACACCCCCTGGTGTAGCCAATCCTCCAAGAGCTCATAAGGCTCTTTTTTGTAAGCTCTTGGAGGATTGGCTACATCAGGGGTGTGTGGCCTAATATGCAAAGGCGCTCCGGCTAGAATTCCACCACTGCACATTTCCAAATGCTGCTTTGCATAACATGCACTCCACGAAAACCAAATATGCAGTGTGTGTGTGGGGGGGGGGGGGAGGGTTTGTACCAGCTCCCATTTTCTTTCCGGTACGATTATTCTATTTCGCACAGTGTTGTCGTTTTTTCAAGTTAAGAAACATTCCAAAACTTTGACCCTCCATCTGTGGTCTGACGCAATATATAATCCATACTACCACCTCAGCCTCACGCCTCATACTGTGGCACACGTAACCCTCGGGCTGTAAAGGGAGGCAAGCCAACCCTAAAACACCACAGCAATTGCATCAGAATAAAGCAGGAATTTGGGAAGGATGGGATCTGTGAAACTCAAAGCTCTGCTTTACTGACGGGAAGAAGTGAAAGTTACTCCTTGCTAGAGCCAAAGAAATGCCACGCTATTCTAAAGGATCTGCGCTGAGACCGTTTCCAACGGCTTAAGACACCTTTGCTGTTTACATCTTATCCCTTCCAAACACACCCTGCTGGTTTTAAATGCTGCTGCTGCCATCTTCACCCGTACAATGACTGCAACTGGAATCCAACTAAAACCGAGAGGGAAAAAAACCCTAATTCTGGAGTGAACTCGTGTTTCAGGGGCTGTTTTGGTCAACCTCGAAAATTACCAAAAAAGCAAAGCCTTCATTTGTCAGCAATACTTGAGAGAGTTAGGCCCCCCCGTCACATTCATCCCCACATATAAATAAGTCACCGACGTGTGAAAAGCGAGGGCAGGGGGAGGAGGTTACCTTCTATTACAGCATACAAGCTTTCTACGCTATATATCCTATGCAGAAAACAAACGCTGCTGTGAGATTTTACAAAATTATCACTCAACCGACCGCTAAGTCTTTAAATAGGGAATGCTTTGTTTGGCTATAAATTAACACAGAGAAAAAGAGTCATCGTTGCAAGTGAAAAGACAAGGTTAAATTGAACTGGAGAGTCGCCTAGAGCTTCGACATTAATTCGCCGGCCACCAAAGTGAGCTTGGTAGCCTGCCGTTACAAACCTTGAGCACAGTATGCGTGTGTGTGTATATATATATATATATATATATATATATATATATATATATATATATATATATATATATTAAGAGAGACAGAGCGCGCCATGTTTTGTTTCTGCTAAGAATGTATGACAGTGCATAGCCTAAGTCAGATGGTCAAAGTGACACGATGCTTTTTTTCAATGCTCGCTTGCTGCATTTAAAAACGGACCCATCTCCCTTTGAGTATGCTTGCCAAGAAACAAAACAAAACGAAAGGAAACCCCACACACAACCAAAATTGCGAAGTCCTGAACTGTAGTAAAAATATTTCAGTCACAGACTGATTAAAAATGTATATAACTGTGCAGTTCCGAGGGTTTAGTGTCCACCTGCACACATTTTACTTGGGTTCCTCAATCGTCCCCTTGCTGAGGTCTGTCATTTTGGGATATTTTACTTTCTTCTGGTCCAGCTCGTTCTGAGCCCACAGTAGTAGCTTCAGTAATTTCGCCAGTTTGGGTGTCGATTCGCGGTTTTCGTAGTCTAGAACGGCCTGGTTCACTTCACTCCACACCTAGAAAAGAAAAACTTGGGTCACACAAGAAGAAAACTGCAGATTTATACCCCACCCTTCTCTCTGAATCAGAGACTTGGAGTGGCTTACAATCTCCTGTATCTTCTCCCCCCATAACAGACATCCTGTGAGGTAGGTGGGGCTGAGAGGGCTCTCACAGCAGCTGCCCCTTCAAGGACAACCTCTGCCAGAGCTGTGGCTGACCCAAGGCCGTTCCAGCAGGTGCAAGTGGAGGAGTGGGGAATCAAACCCGGTTCTCCCAGATGAGAGTCCACACACTTAACCGCTACACCAAACTGGCCATACACGTTTACTGAGAAGTGCCAGAAATATCTAAGTGAAAGCTGATCTTCAGGGAAGACCACTCAGGGTTCTGACACCTTACTGGTTATCAGGGCTTTTTTTGTAGCAGGAACTCCTTTGCATCTTAGGCCACACACCCCTGATGTAGCCAATCCTCCAAGTGTTTACAGGGCTCTTAGTACAGGGCCTATTGTAAGTTCCAGGAGGATTGGCTACATCGGGGGTGCGTGGCCTAAGATGCAAACGAGTTCCTGCTACAAAAAAAGCTCTGCTGGTTATGGTGGCTTCAGAAGATGATGATGATATTGGACTTATTATTTATTTATTTATTTCCGTAGATTTATAGGCTGCCCTTCCCCACAGTGGGCTTAGGGCAGCTTCCAACGTAATAAACAGTCAAAACAGTTTAAGAACAATTAAAACAGTTTAAAATTAAGACAATTCTATCCCACACTATACTGTGAATCTCAGAACAGCCACAATCTCCTTTACCTTCCCCCCCACACACACACACACATAACAGACACCCTGTGTGGTAGGTGGGGCTGAGAGAGCTCGTACAGCAGCTGCCCTTTCAAGAACAACTCCTATGAGAGCTATGGCTGACCCAAGGCCATTCCAGCAGCTGTAAGTGGAGGAGTGGGGAATCCAACCCGGCTCTCCTGGATAAAGAGTCCGCACACTTAGTACAGGGCCTACTGTAAGTTCCAGGAGGATTGGCTACATCAGGGGGGTGTGGCCTTATATACAAAGGAGTTCCTGCTACAAAAAAAGCCCTGCTGGTTATGGTGGCTTCAGAAGAAGATGATATTGGATTTACATCCCACCCCATACTCTGAATCTCAAGAGTGGTCACAATCTCCTTTACCTTCCCCCCCCCCCCTTCTTGGCTTCCTGCTCCCATTGCAGCCCACCAGTCTCCATAAAATGCTGTTCTCCGGGGGAGGGGGGGATCCCAAAGGATGACATGAGTCTTCTGCAGAAAGCAGGATGTGGTGCTAAGTGCAAATTTAATCTGGATCCAGCCAAAGACTTGCATCCTACAGTCCGGTTACAGAATGGCACCTCTGCTGGTGGAGGCTATTTTTTGCTAATCCCTCCAATCCGTTCTGAAAACTCCTTTGCATGTGGAGCAGAGGTCCACCAGTGGCTATTAGCCACAGTGTATTGTTGGAACTCTCTGTTGGGGCAGTGATGCTCTGGGGTTTTTGGCCACTGTGTGACACAGAGTGTTGGACCGGATGGACCATTGGCCTGATCCAACAGGGCTTCTCTTATGTTCTTATGTGACGCAGAGTGTTGGACTGGATGGGCCACTGGCCTGATCCAACAAGGCTTCTCTTATGTTTTTATGTGACACAGAGTGTTGGACTGGATGAACCATTGGCCTGATCCAACATGGCTTCTCTTATGTTCTTATGTGACACAGAGTGTTGGACTGGATGGACCATTGGCCTGATTCAACATGGCTTCTCTTATGTTCTTAAACCACTACTCTTCCCCAGTTATTTTTGTGACTCCTGGGGAAAAGGGAAATCCCATTCCATGATTTATTCTTAAATCTTGCAGCCATTTTATGTTTCTAATGGCTACTTATAAAAATCTGGGCACAGAATGTAGTAGTACAAGTAGCTGAACTAAAAGCAGCTAACACACACTTCTCTCCCTTCCCGTCAAGAGTGCTATAAGGTTCCCTCTCCCCTTAACTATTTGCTTCTTAAGTCCTTTATATTATACTATAATACTCTCATTGGCTGTGCGCCTTCTGTATTTTATGTAAATTAGTTTGTTTTGATCTATGCTGGCCATGGGCCCTAATAACAATAAACTCAAACTGAAAAACACTGAGAAAAGACCAGTTTTAGCCCAACCTCAATGAATTATGAATCAAAGTAAAAAGCAGAATTCTGAACAGTGACTTTAAATAAAGACAAAATTTGAAAAGGCTCTTTGGTAAAAAGATGTGCCAGACGAAAAAGTCACAACCAGTGTTCCCCATAAGCTGAGTTAGCATAATTTAGCTCACAGATTTTTAGCTTCCAGCTCACAGATTTTTGTCTTCGCTCAGGAAGGATAACCCCAGAGCACAATATTTTATGCAGTAGCTCACAACTTTAATGCCAGCAGCTCACAAAGTGGAATTTTTGCTCATAAGACTCTGCAGCTTAGAGGGAACATTGGTCTCAACGCAACCCTCTGCTACAAACGGGGCTTAACAGACCCTTTCTGGTCTCTGTCCACTCTCCTCCCCAGCTCCAACTGTTTAACTCCAGCAGGCTGACTCCTTCCAGCTTGAACTTAAAAAAAAACAAAAACAGCTCCCTGTTCCATTCCACAGTAAGCTGCCTTCATCCAATCAGAATGAGTTCTGTGAGCTGTCCATCATTTCTCAGCTAGCTCACCCTTTCTAAAGTAGCATGGCTTTAAAAGCCTGCCATTTCTTGTTGTCACATTCGTACAATATGAAATTTTTATCTGATACAAGATACAGGAAACTTACTTTCTGCCTCTGCATCATGTTCAGCAAATCTCCAAAAGGCGACTCCTCGGGATTATCGAAAGCAAGCAGAGCCAGAGTGCGTTCCATCTCCGTCAGGCATTCTCTGCTCTCTTCCCCTTGTTCCGCTAGCTGCGTCTGAGCAAACTCAAGGGCGGCTTCTGTCTCCCGTTGCCGAATCAACTCGATTAAATGCTGTTGCTGCACAAGCCAAAAAAATAAAAGATGTCAGCAGACAACATTGAAGAAAATGGTATACCAAGTTCTTCATGCGATTTACATTAATATGTTCAAACAGGATGGGTAACTGCGTTAGTCTGTTTGTACCAGTAGAAAAGAACAAGAGCACAGTAGCACCTTAAAGACGTAACAAAATTTGCAGGAAAGACTGGAGGCAAAAGAAGAATTGCAGATTTATACCCCGCCCTTCTCCCTGAATCAGAGACTCAGAGTGGTTTACAATCTCCTATATCTTCTCCCCCCACAACAGACACTCTGTGAGGTGGGTGGGGCTGAGAGGGCCCTCACAGTAGCTGCCGGTTCAGGGACAATCTCTGCCAGAACTATGGCTAACCCAAGGCCATTCCAGCAGGTGCAAGTGGAGGAGTGGGGAAACAAACCCGGTTCTCCCAGATAAGAGTCCACGCACATAACCGCTACACCAAACTGGTTCTCTGGGTTAAAGAAGCTTAACCGGCCTTAATAGATTAGTAGAAACCATAGAGCTGGGGGAGGCCAAAGAGCTGTGTGGCCAGATCCCTTCTCTAGGCTCTCCTCCTCTTTATGCTTAAGCAACTCATACTTTGAGGAATGGTGCTGAGATAAAATAACGGTGCTTGAAATCCTTCTCCACAGAAGAAGGGGGTGGCAAAAGATGAGATGGCTGGACAGCGTTTCTGATGTAACAAACACAAATTGGAGCGGACTTTGAAGGATGGCGGAAGACAGGAGGGCCTGGTGTGACTTGGTCCATGAGGTCGCAAAGAGTCGGACTCGACTGTGCAACTGAGCAACAACAATAATAATTATGGGATATCTCCAGGCCCCACCTGGAGGTTGGCTCCTCGTGGGGCCTGGAGATATCCTAGAATTACAACTGAGCCTCAGACTATTGAGATCAGCTCCCCTGGTGAAAAGGGCTGCTTTGGAGGGTGGATGATACAGAATTGCACCCTGCTGAGGTCCTTCCCCTCCCCAAGCCCTGCTCAGAACAAGAGAATCACAGAGCTGGAAGCTTGTCCCAGGCTCCACCCTCCTCAACTGAACAACAAAATGAGCTTTCAGGAGCCACTGTGTGAGAAATAAACAGTAACTCACAGAAGCTCATACCCTCCTGCCACAAATTTTGTTAGTCTTTAAGGTGCTACTGGACTCTTGCTCTTTTCTACTACTTTCAAACAATGTTTGTTGAGCACTCAAGTTGTGTCAAAAACAGGAGAGGTTATTAAATAGCGGGGGGGGGGGATTTCAAGCACCGTTATTTCATCTCAGCACCGTTCCCCAAAGTATGAGTTGCTTAAGCATAAAGAGGAGATCCTAGAGAAGGGATCTGGCCACACAGCTCTCTGGCCACCCCAGTTTGGCCACCCCTGCTCTAGCCTAAAGGCCCCCACCCACCCTGCTCGCAGTTTGGTGTAGTGGTTAAGTGTGTGGACTCTTATCTGGGAGAACCCATAATCATAATGCCCCTGTACAAATCGATGGTGCGGTCTCATTTGGAATACTGGGTGCAATTCTGGTCACCGCACCTCAAAAAGGATATTATAGCATTGGAAAAAGTCCAGAAAGGGGCAACTAGAATGATTAAAGGGCTGGAACACTTTCCCTATGAAGAAAGGTTAAAACACTGGGGCTCTTTAGCTTGGAGAAACGTCGACTGCGGGGTGACATGATAGAGGTTTACAAGATAATGCATGAGATGAAGAAAGTAGAGAAAGAAGTACTTTTCTCCCTTTCTCACAATACAAGAACTTGTGGGCATTCGATGAAATTGCTGAGCAGTCAGGTTAAAACGGATAAAAGGAAGTCCTTCTTCACCCAAAGGGTGATTAACATGTGGAGTTAACTGCCACAGGAGGTGGTGGCGGCTACAAGCATAGCCAGCTTCAAGAGGGGATTGTATAAAAATATGGAGCAGAGGTCCATCAGTGGCTATTAGCCATAGTGTGTATATATATATGTATGTGTATATATGTGTGTGTGTATATATATATAATTTTTTTGGCCACTGTGTGACACAGGGTGTTGGACTGGATGGGCCATTGGCCTGATCCAACATGGCTTCTCTTATGTTCTTAGCCGGGTTCGATTCCCCACTCCTCCACTTGCAGCTGCTGGAATGGCCTTAGGGTCAGCCACAGCTCTCACAGAGCTGTCTTTGAAAGGACAGCTTCTGGGAGAGCTCTCTCAGCCCCACCTATCTCACGGTGTATGTTGTGGGGGAGGAAGGTAAAGGAGACTGTAGGATGCTCTGAGATTCAGAGTAAAGGGCAGGGTATAAATCCAATATCATCATCTTCATTCTGGATGCCTCCTGGCCTGGCTGCTGCAGCTATCAGTTGTGACAGGTTTGTCTCAGCCAAGACGAGTTGCCACTGCAAGTCTGAGGTGGGTTCCATCCCCAGATAGTAAGCCTGAACCCGTCACACACTCTCAGCCTAACCTACATCGCAGAGTTGTCGTGAGGCTAAAACTGGAGGATGGTGTAAGCCACTCTGGATCCTTGGTGGGGAGAAAGGCAGGGCATAAACGAGTTGAATAAATGAACACACAGTAGAGAACACATGACTTCTGCATATGAACATATGAAGCTGCCTTATACTGAATCAGACCCTCGGTCCATCAAAGTCAGTATTGTCTACTCAGACTGGCAGTGGCTCTCCAGGGTCTCAAGCGGAGGTGTGGCGGAACCGGCCCGATTCTGCCTTCAGACCCGGTCCCGTCAGCTCCCTATGGAGTCGCCAACTCCTGGAGGGAGCTATGTCTCCTCCTGCCCCTTGGGCTCGCTGCCACCACCTGCTCAGTCCCGGGGTTCAGATTGAGAGGAACAGGACTCCCAACCCCCCTCTCCTGCTATGAGGCTAGGCCTCAAGGTCCTCTGCCACCCTGCACTTGGGTTTCACAGAGACCTCAGCGCTTCTTTGGGGCACCCCTGGAGGATTGGCACCTTATCCAACTGCATGCCTTCCCCCTTCCCCGGGGCCCCCTTCTCAAAACAGCGTGGTCTAAAGCGGTCTGGGGATCTAGGTGGTACAGAGATTGATTGCCAGCATTTAAACAGTAAAAATATATTTATTTAAAAAGAGAAAAAGATAGGAAAAGGAAAACAAACCAAAAACAGTTGCCTTTAAAAAGTTAACACAGCCTAGTACAGCACAACACAGCTCAGCAAACAGCATAACAAAATAAAGGTGGTTTTTAAACGCATCGTATTGTCCCTGGTCTATACTTGATCTGCCTAAGAGAATGACTTACTTTGTCTTACTGCCTGGAGCCTCCCAGGCAGGAGCCCACAGGCAAGCAGCCTCCCTTCCCGAGCGCCTGCTGCAAACTGAGAAACTCTTCCTGCCTAGCACATGGCAAGAACAACAGCACTTCCTGCTTCTCTAGGAGACTTTCCCCCTAGCGTTGTTGGTTTGGCTCTGGAAGGGAGGGGGGGAGTGAGGGGAAGGCTACAAAGCCTGCTGAATGGATTTACTGATCCCCGCCTTTTTGGATGAAGCACCAACACTCTCAGATGGCGTTTCTCCACACTTCCCCCTCCTTAAATTCTGAGCCGGAGGGGTTGCCTCCTACAGAGGTGACCCCGTAGCAGAATCCAAACAAACAAGGAGAAACCCGTTAACCAAAACATTACACAAACATTCAGGTATTTCTCCAATAATACATAAAGTCCAGCACCCTAGGTGCCCATGTCCCTTCTGGCCAACACGTCGCATTGCTGCATTCAGAAGGAATGTCCAGTCTTTAAGATGTACTCCTCCGTCTCCCAGGACCACCTCTGGAGTTTGGTGCTCTCCCTCCATTGCTGCTGTTGCTGGGGTGAGTGGTCCATCAAAGGAGGAAATCCCTGGCCCCACATATGGCGTTGGAAACTGCCCAGTTCCCACACAGTTGCTCCTTCTTTATCCCTCATTGGTGGAATGTTCCCTCTGTCCACTCTGTCCTCCCAGAAAACTACCTCTGGGGCTCCAAACAATTGCTGTCCCAGCTTCTTTTTGTCTCCTTCCTTCCTACCTCTATGCAACACCATGGACCTCGCAGAGACTGGCTGTGGTACATCCACCTGCACCACTTGAACTGCCTTTCCCGTCTTCTCCATAGCCACCACATAAGTAGCATCGCCCAGGTCATCCACAATCACATGGGGTCCCTCCCATTCCACTTTCCGTTCACCAGTATGAAGTGGCAGGGAAACCATCACCCTATCCCCTGTCTCAACTTCTGAGAACTCCACTTTCTGGTCCCTTGCCACCTCACACAGTGGTTCCAGCCTAGGGTCACTTTGAACTTCAGACAGGAACATTTCTGGCTCCCCCAGACTTCCTGTCACCTGTTCCTTCAAGCCACCCCTAGTCCCACTGCTTCCAGAACACCCAGCCAAAGTTTGATCTGGGTTCTCCGCCCCCTCAGTTGGTTTTTCAGTGTCAGCCAACTGAGCTCCTTCCTGCCTAGAAGACTCCACAGCATCCTGCTGCCCTTGCGGAAATTGGCACCCCTCTTCCCATTGGGCACACCCTCCTGCAGGGTTTGAGACAGACTGGTCCTCCCCCTCCCTGGTTGGTGGTGAGGTGGCTTCCCTAAAGTTGCCCTCCTCCCCCCACCTTCCCCTGAGGGTTTGGCTTGGGTTCTCAGTCCCCTCGGTTGGTTTTTCAGCACTACCAAACTGACCCCCTTCCTGCCTGGAAGGTCCCACAGCTTCCCAGGACTCCTGTCTGCCCTGCTTCAAGACGACCTGTTTTGAGAGCATCTCGGACGATCCCACTTCCTGATCCACAGCTACTTGGTGAACCGGTTCCAACCTAAGGCCGCTCCGGACCCCCTTCTGGAACCGCTCCCGTCCCCCCAAGCCTTCAGCAATGTGCTCCTCTGAGCCCACATTAGCCTTGCTGCTCTCAGAACCTCCTGTGAAATCTCCACTCTCCACCTCGGTCCCTTCAGCTTGCACATCCTTTACGCTAGACAGGTTCCCTTCCTCGCTAGGAACATCCACAGCCTCTTGCCGCACTTGGGGAAAGCTACACCCCTCTTCCCCTTGGGAACACCCTACTCCAGGGCTTGAGATAGGCTGGCCCTCCCCCTCCTGGGTGACTGCCCTCTCTTCGTCCTCAGTAACCTGGGTTATTTCCCCCTCCCTGGTTGGTGGTGAGGCGGCTTCCTTAAAGTTGCCTTCCTCCTCCCACTTTCCCCTGGGGGTTTGGCTGCGGGGTACAGCCTTGATAGAGTACTGGCCAACCACCAAATCCCGGCCCAATAACACTGGAACTGTTTGTTCCTTCATTACCCCACATTCAGAATAGGATTTACCTTCTTGTGGAGCCAAACCCCTGAACTGCTTTCGGGAGTGGTCTGGCCCCAGTTTAAACCTTTTAAATACAGTGGCCTTATAGGCCGCAAAAGTTATCCCCCCATCTTCCATAGGCATGCTGTAATAGATGGCTGAAAGCTCTCCAGTCAGGTTGCTACAGAGGTAAGACATATAGTCCTCCTCTGCAATCCCCCACTGTTTGGCTGCCCTCTCAAAGTTGGAGAGGTATATGGAGGGGTCTTCTCCCTCTTGGTACACTGCAAAGTCCTTGGGGGTGACTTGGATCTCTTTGCTTAGTTCAGCTTCCAGACGTAGCACCTCAAGCTCATGGCGACGTTGCTCCTCTTGCTCCCGTCTGCGGATATCAGCTCTCTCTTTTTCCTCCTGCCGGCGGGTCTCTGCTTCTTCCTGTCTGCGGATCGCATCCCTCTCTGCTTGTCGTTCCTCTCTCTCTCTTTCCTCCCATCTGCGCTCTTGGTACGCCTTGGTACGGATTCTTGCCAATTCCAACCGTAACCGCAAGAGTTCTTCTGACTGGGTGGGGAACATTTTTGCAAGTGCCCCTGCATGCTGATGATACTCCAACAGGAGGTCTTGCATATCTACTACAGTCAGGTTGTCACACTCCAGCTCGAGCTTTGCACACTCTTCCTGGAGCTGTGGCTTTGTCATCTCCAGGATTTCCAGCCTCTTAGCACGCTCCATCCTAACTAACTAAACTTTCCCTACTCCAGTTGACCCGAAAATAAAACAAAACCGCTGTTGCTTTCTCTGGGTGCTTGCACGTATAAAAAAAACAAAAATGCCTGGCCAATCAAGTTCTCTGTTTGTTCTCATCCCACCGCTGCCGCCAAGTGTGGCCGAACCGGCCCGATTCTGCCTTCAGACCCGGTCCCGTCAGCTCCCTATGGAGTCGCCAACTCCTGGAGGGAGCTATGTCTCCTCCTGCCCCTTGGGCTCGCTGCCACCACCTGCTCAGTCCCGGGGTTCAGATTGAGAGGAACAGGACTCCCAACCCCCCTCTCCTGCTATGAGGCTAGGCCTCAAGGTCCTCTGCCACCCTGCACTTGGGTTTCACAGAGACCTCAGCGCTTCTTTGGGGCACCCCTGGAGGATTGACACCTTATCCAACTGCATGCCTTCCCCCTTCCCCGGGGCCCCCTTCTCAAAACAGCGTGGTCTAAAGCGGTCTGGGGATCTAGGTGGTACAGAGATTGATTGCCAGCATTTAAACAGTAAAAATATATTTATTTAAAAAGAGAAAAAGATAGGAAAAGGAAAACAAACCAAAAACAGTTGCCTTTAAAAAGTTAACACAGCCTAGTACAGCACAACACAGCTCAGCAAACAGCATAACAAAATAAAGGTGGTTTTTAAACGCATCGTATTGTCCCTGGTCTATACTTGATCTGCCTAAGAGAATGACTTACTTTGTCTTACTGCCTGGAGCCTCCCAGGCAGGAGCCCACAGGCAAGCAGCCTCCCTTCCCGAGCGCCTGCTGCAAACTGAGAAACTCTTCCTGCCTAGCACATGGCAAGAACAACAGCACTTCCTGCTTCTCTAGGAGACTTTCCCCCTAGCGTTGTTGGTTTGGCTCTGGAAGGGAGGGGGGGAGTGAGGGGAAGGCTACAAAGCCTGCTGAATGGATTTACTGATCCCCGCCTTTTTGGATGAAGCACCAACACTCTCAGATGGCGTTTCTCCACAGGAGGTTTTTCACGCCTACCTGCCTGGACCCTTTTTAGTTGGAGATGCCGGGGATTGAACCTGGGACCTTCTGCTTACCAAGCAGATGCTCTACCACTGAGCCACCGTCCCTCCCCTTTGTGTACTAGAGATCTCGAGCAACAGTCATACGACACATGATTATGGTAACAAGTCACTCTGAACATTGTGGGACAGATCTAACACTGCTAAATAATCCACAGGATCCCTGTCAGCACCTCCAGGCTAGGCTTCTCCTTCTCCCCTAAATCCTGAGTTACTATTACAACTATCCCATGATCAACATTAATTTCTCTCTTAACCAGGAGCTGAAAATGCATTTCAAAGCCTAGTTAAGACAAGAACCGGTCTGGTGGAATCAGCTCCCTTTAGTGATTCGGGCCCTCACGGAATTGTTACCTTTCCGTAGGGCCTGCAAGATGCTGCTATTCCACCAGGCCTTTGGTTGAGGCATTGGGCGACCTACTCCATCGGCTGGCCCTTTGCTACGGTACCATCTCTGCTGTAATATGAATCTATCTACTGTTTTAGACTCTCAGTTTATATAACATGTGCCCAACTGAGCTGCTATTTATAACACATGCGATCTATCAAATTGTCTTGCTACACTGATTTGGTTCTTCTGTTGTTTTTATATTGTTTTTAGAATGTTGTGATCCGCCCTGAGCCCATTTTGGGAAAGGACAGAATAGAAATTGCCTAAATAAATAAAATAAACCTAGTGAGCTTCAACTATGGTAAGTACCGGTGCGGCTACAACACTAAACTATTGTTAAGGCCAACAATGGAAGGGAATAGACAATTCAAAGAATAGGGGGGAAGAAGAAAGTTGGTTTTATACTTCCCCCTCATTACCTGAAGGAGTCTCAGAGCAACTTACAACCAGCTTCCCTTCCTCCCCCCACAACAGACACCTGTGAGGTAGGTGGGGCTGAGAAAGCTCTGAGAAAACTGGGACTGATCCAAGCTGGCAGCGCTTGGAGGAGTGGGGAATCGAACCCAGCTCTCCAGATTAGAGTCCACTGCTCTTAACCACTACGCCACAGCTGACTCAGAAGTACACTGCTGGCTGCTACCCTCTTAACATATAGTCCTAACACTGGTAAAGTGCATTAAGGTATATTGTAAAAGCTCCAAAAAAAGACAAAAGCCTTTCTACTTTCCTTTACAATCTGGTTAATGCAATCAATACTGGTTTAATGCTGAGACTTACCTGCAAGTGGAAGTAAAGATACCGGTTGGTGTCTAACAATTCCGGATGGAGACTGTTGATTAGTGCGATGGCTTCCTGAATCTGACCTTTGAGGATCATCTCTCGGATTTTTATTCTTTCATCCAGGGTCTCTAAATCAACACTGGGCTCAATCCCAGACTCCATCCGGAACTTCTCTGCTGCTTCTTTAAAGCCCTCTGAAATGTAAGAACCATCTGAATTAGAATCAGATTGCTTACGAAGAAGGGAGGAAAGGAGGAGGAGAAGGAGAAGAAGAAAGTCACGAAGGTATTTCCTACCGGTGCTCTGGCTTTTGAAACCATATAAGCAGGCCTCGGATTCAGTGGGAGCTCACAGGAGCACAGCTCCTGCACCCTTCTGAGAGTTCCACCTCCTCATCCATTGAATAGTATGTGCGGCTGCATAACAATCCCTGGATGCGCTCCACCACCTATTTTTCTACAAAATGATCCCTGCATATAAGTAAAAACTAAGGAGTACAACCTCAGTGTCTATAGCTGTGATCACATACCCAAAATAATGCACTTTAAATCCACTTTCAGCACACTTTCCAACTGGATTTCACAGTGTGAACCTGCAAAATCTATTTGGAAAGTGGGCTGAAAGAGCATTATTTAGCCGGTCTGAGCCCGCTTGCGGAGAGGGTGGGATAAAAAATCGTAAGGTAAATAAATAAAAAAAAATAAAAATTTTGTGTGGGCGATCCCTATGTCTCTCTACAGCAATCAGAGAAGTGGACCGCACTCAATAAAGGCAACAGGATTTCTACAGCACCTTAATATTTATTCTGCTATGAACGTGCATGAATCAGAGTTCACTATCAGAGGCGCAGGTGTTCTGACTCACATACATTTATGCTAGAATAAAGTTCTGTTAATTTTTAAGGCTCTGCTAGTTTACTGCTTTATTTGGCTGCTATGGACGAGTAGAGCTAATATGAATAATCATGGTGATTTCCAGCCCCTCTGAAAATCCTAGTCAAGGTCATCTGGATCCAAAAAAAAAATAAGTCCTTCATGCAACCCTGGTCACTGACATACCCTATTGTCTACATTATTTCCTGAGTTACACTTTTCATCAAAGTTTGTTTGGAGTTGAATGACTAAAATGTATGATCCAATTGTGAACATAGTTACTCAGAAGCAAGACTTCTTCAGACTGTTCAGAACCAGCATGTTGCCTGTTAAGGTACCTCCTCAGGCCAGTCTTTGGGGAAAGGAAAAAAAAAAAACGCATGCCTGCCCACAACTGTGTAGGTAAGTCTCATAAGTTCAGCAAAAGTGAAGAAGGCACCATGACTTAGTTCTATGACACTTAGAATGATTTAGGAAATACTTTTTACATAGGTAGTCAGTCCCCTGTGCAAGCACCAGTAGTTTCTGACTCTGGGATGACGTTGCTTTCACGTTTTCACAGCAGACTTTTTATGGGGTGGTTTGCCATTGCCTTCCCCAGTCATCTACACTTTCCCCCCCAGCAAGCTGGGTACTCATTTGACCGACCTTGGAAGAATGGAAGACTGAGTGAACCTTGAGCTGGCTACCTGAATCCAGCTTCCACTGAGATCGAACTCAGGTTGTGAGCAGAGGGCTCCCACTGCAGAACTGCAGCTTTACCACTCTGTGCCACAGGGCTCTTGAGCTCTGTGTATCTTCCAATCAAATTTTCTGAAGTACCTCCGTTCTAAAATGTATATAAAACTCCTAGGGTCTGAATTTAGATAACAGTGTGGTAATCAGATGCAATCTTTCCTCTTGATAAAGTTCACAGCGGAGGACGTGCGACCATTTCAACTGCTTTTGCTAAGTTTCAGTCCAGCCGCCCCAGAGAAATGGACAAAGGAAAGGAAAGGTCCCCTGTGCAAGCACCAGTCGTTTCTGACTCTGGGGTGACATTGCTTTCACAACGTTTTCACGGCAGACCTTTTTACGGGGTGGTTTGCCATTGCCTTCCCCAGTCATCTACGCTTTCCCCCCAACAAGCTGGGTACTCCTTTTATCAACCTCAGAAGGATGGAAGCCTGAGTCAACCTTGAGCCGGCTACCTGAACCAGCTTCCGCTGGGATCGAACTCAGGTCATGAGCAGAGGGCTCTGACTGCAGTACTGCAGCATTACCACTCTGCGGCACGGGGCTCTTACTTTTTACATAGCAAGTGCTTAAAATGTAGAATTCACTTCCGCAGGATGTAGTGATGGCCACAGGCAAAGACAGCTTTAAAAAGGAACTAGGCAGATTCACTGAGGATAGCCATAGTAACTAAAGGGAACCTCCATGTTCAAAGGCAATCAAGCTGTGAATCCCAGAGCCAAAAGACAACATCAAAGGATGACCTCAGCCTCTGTGCACCATTGTTAGCCCTCCAGAGGAAGTGACTGGCCACTGTGGAAGACAGGATCCTAGAATAGATGGACCACTGGCCTGATTGTGCAGGGCTCTTCTGATGTTCTTACGACATTCCTACAGAATTTTACTGCACAGGTGGAAGAGCTCAAGGGCCTCTCGTGATGGTTTGTAGAGATTTCACAAATATGTATTCCATCTCTGCAGGGAAACTGCCCTAGGTGGCTCAAGAAATAAGCCATAATTAAAAACAAACCACTAAAAGTTATATATATGCCCAGGAGGTCATTACGTTCGGCCTCCCAACATCCGTTGGCCATCCCAGGCCCAAGAGACGCTCGCCTTGCCTCAACTAGGGCCAGGGCTTTTTCAGTCCTGGCCCCGACTTGGTGGAATCAGCTCCCTACAGAGATCCGGGCCCTACCTGGCTTATTAGCCTTCCGTAGGGCCTGTAAAACGGAGCTGTTCCGCCAGGCTTTTAGTTGAGGCTGCGGGTGTCTATTCTTGATCTGGTTGGCCTCCCCTGTCAGCACTGTCACCTTGCTATAAAATGGATTATCATCTGCCATCTCTATGAGATATCATGATGTGAGACGGCCAGGCTGGGCAATATGAACATATGAAGCTGCCTTATACTGAATCAGACCTTTGGTCCATCAAAGTCAGTCTTGTCTTCTCAGACTGGCAGCGGCTCTCCAGGGTCTCAAGCGGAGGTTTTTCACACCTATTTGCCTGGACCCTTTTTTGGAGATGCCAGGGATTGAACCTGGGACCTTCTGCTTCCCAAACAGATGCTCTACCACTGAGCCACCATCCTTCCCATCATATGTGATGATACGGTAAACTTCTCTGAGTGCGGCTGAGTTGTCTGTTTTTAAAAATGTTTTTATTGCATTTTATTGTTTTATCATACGTTGCACTCCGCTCTGAGCCCTACGGGGAATGGGCGGAATAGAAATACACTAAAATAAATAATAAAATAAACATAAATTTAAAAACTCAGCATTAAAAACCACACTATGCTTAAATAATTCACCACAGTTAAGTTCATCCCCAAAGGTATGCTAGACAGTGCTGCCTGGATATCTGTTCGTGAGATATCCGCAAACGTGTCCACAGGTCATTCGTTGCTAGTTACCTGTAACAAGATAGTTCATAATCAGGCGGTTCATGTCAGCTCTCTGGATGTGTAAATTATTGAGCTTTTCCATCCACTCGTCTTTCGTGATTTCATCGGGTTTTTCTGCATAACTCATTCTTGTCCCTCACTGGCAAGAAAAGGGGGATTGAGAAATGAGAAAAATCAGTGAAAGAAAACAGGCATTTGTAATGGTTCTAAAAGAAAGGTGAATAATTATACTCTCAGTATCCCATGATAGCGCTCGTCGTTAACAGTGACCGAACACGGTCAACTGAATTTTCCTTCTGCTGTGAACCTCAGAAGCACAGTCATGTTCTCCGTGTTGCAGCGGAAGAGATTCATTAGAGTTCAATCTTCAGCTGTCATGGATAGATAAAAGTATTGCAGACAGTGTTCCCTCTAAGCTGAGTTTGTGGGAGCTAGCTCACAGATTTTTGGCCTCCAGCTCACACATTTTTGTCTTAGCTCAGGAAAGATAGTCCCAGAGCAAACTAATGTATGCAGTAGCTCACAGCTTTAATGCCAGTAGCTCAAAACGTAGAATTTTTGCTCACAAGACTCCATGGCTTAGAGGGAACATTGATTGCAGACTGTACCACGCTTTTTAAAATGGTTCTTCAACAATTTTATAGCAATGCCTTTGCATTTTTAAGTTACACAGCAAGAACATTTTAGACATGTTTGGATGGTTCAGTTCACAACATCTCTACTGAAATGCCTTCCCCTTATCACAGGGCTGGGAAACACCCTCTACACAGGACCTTAGAGAACTACCACAATAAACACAGTAACAAAACAAAGAGCCATGTGGCAGAGGTGAACATGGCCTATCTCCTTGCACACTAAGGTTTTCTTGCTGTTCCTCTGCACATGAACTCAAGCAGTTTTTCAAGCTGACTCGGGTTGAAAAAGGTGCATGGAAGAAGACAAGAGAATTGAATTTGGGGGTTGGACTAGATGACCCTGGAGGTCCCTTCCAACTCTATGCTTCTATGACTACTTGGTTTAGAAACTGAAAGAAGGGTCAGTTAAAAAAAAGAAGCTTCTAAACATGAGAAGAGTGAACAAATCTAGGCTGCAATCCTGAATACACTTGCATTCACTGGGAATTACTTCCAAGAAAACATGCCTGGGATCAAACGATCACCTGTGCTGTTAAAACAGGTTCACTTCCTCTGCTTCCTGTTTCTAAATGAAATACTAGTCATTAGCCTATGATGATGGCTTTGCTGCAGGTATGAAAACAAAAGGCCTCTTGGCCTAGGCTACTTAGTATCACCCTGTTATGGATATCAGAAATACAATTAAGACGTAATTTGTTGCTAAATTCAAAGCGATAACATCTTCCAATTAATTAGTTGTTATTAGAACAAAGTTTGAATCCAGTGGCACCTTTAAGACCAACTAAGTTTAATCAAGGTATGCATTTTCATGTGCATGCACACTTTGTCAGACTCTATCCAAAGAAGTGTGCAGGCGTATGAAAGCTCATACCTTGAATAAAACTTTTGTTGGTTTTAAAGTGTCACTGGACTCGAACTTTGTTCTACAGCTTCAGACCAACATGGCTATCTACCTGGATCTATCTTAGCTGTCATTACTATAGCATGAGAGGCCATCAACTCTTGCCTCCATGAACATCTTTACATTTTCCCAGTTTATGACAAACACCTATCCTACACACTATTACACCAAAATCATCTCCGTAAAGTCTTTTCTGTATTCTAATGATAACAAAGGAATTGCTCTGAAGAAATTTAGGTTCTAAAGGACTCCAAATCAAGCACTTTTTGGGGAGATGGATCAAATCTGTTCATTAAAGCCCAAGGGCTCTCTTACATTTGATGGTGAGATTAATTAAAATCTGGGTTGGGAGGGGGAATCAATAAATCCCTATCTAAGCTCTTACTGGAACTTAATTTAATTCAGACCTTAGGTCTCCTTTTTAAAATTCCTGGATATTAGACTGTACAAACATCATACTGCTTTTTTAGACTTCTGGTTAGTTCCAAAATCCAAATCCTATTTCATTGTTTACTGAATGTCCAATTTTGTAGATTGCATCGACAATTTTGGAGATTGTATCGAGTCCGAAACCACTGGAGCTTGCACAGGGGATTGCCTTTACTTTAGGATGCCACTATAAATCATCCAATGACTTCCTGCAACAAAGTCTCAACTCTGAAGGGAAAAACAATAACAATGCCCAGCAATGTTCCCTCTAAGTTGTTAGTGTGAGCTATATCACAGTTTTTTAGCCTCCAGCTCACACATTTTTGTCTTGGCGCAGGAAAAATGGCCCTAGAGCAAACTAATTTAAGCAGTAGCTCACAACTTTAATGCCAGGAGTCCAAGTAGCACCTTTAAGACCAACAAAGCTTTATTCAGAATGTAAGCTTTCGCGTGCTAGAAACACACTTCATCAGACAATAGGATGGGATAAGCAAGCAGTCCTTAATACAGAGGAAGTGGGCAGTGAATTAGTATGCAAAATCATGGAAATGTTTTTTAGCAGATTAAAAGAATCACAAGTTGGGGTCTGGTGATTGCTAGTTTGGGTTGACTGGGCTAAAACAACTAAAACAAGGCAATATACGTCAGAATAGCAGATTGATGTCTATGTTTCAGATTGGTGTCTATACTTCAGACCAACACGGCTGCCCACCTGGACCCAACTTTAATGCCACTAGCTCACAAAGTACAATGTTTGCTCACAAGAGTCCACAGCTTAGAGGGAACACTGACACCCAGCTTCCTAACTGGGCATGAGACCATTGCCTGAATTAAAATTGTTTGAGAACATGAGAGGCCATGTTGGATCAGGCCGATGGCCCATCCAGTCCAACACTCTGTGTCACACACACAGTGGCCAAAAAACCAGGTGCCATCAGGAGGTCCACCAGTGGGGCCAGGACACTAGAAGCCCTCCCACTGCTGCCCCCCCCCCAGCACCAAGAATACAGAGCATCACTTGCTCCAGACAAAGAGTTCCAACAATAAGCTGTGGCTATTAGCCACTGATGGACCTCTGCGCCAGATGTTTATCCAATCCCCTCTTGAAGCTGTCGATTCTTGCAGTCATCACCACCTCCTGTGGCCGTGAATTCTTGAGTGGGACAAATAATTGTGTGGAGGGGTGGGAGAACAAGAGGGAGAGGAGTGACGGCAGCGCCTCCCCAGCCCCCACATTTTTGACTCAGCTCAGGAAAAATGGCTCTAGAGCAAACTAATCCAAGCAGTAAAGTTAGTCCCCTGTGCAAGCACCAGTCACTTCAGACTCTGGGGTGACTTTCCTTTCACAACGTTTTCACGGCAGACTTTTTACAGGGTGGTTTGCCATTGCCTTCCCTAGTCCTCTACACCAGGCCAATGGCTGGGGCTGATGGGAGTTGTAGGCAAAAAAAAAATCTGGAGAGCTACCGTTGGCCACCCCTGCTCTACACTTTCCTCCCAGCAAGCTGGGTACTCATTTGACCGACCTCAGAAGGATGGAAGGCTGAGTCAATCTCGAGCCGGCTACCTGAGCCCAGCTTCTGCCGGGATCGGACTCAGGTCGTGAGCAGAGCTTAGGACCCCATCCAGGCAGCAGCTCCCAGTTTTTAATGCCAGTAGCTCACCAAGTAGAATTTTTGCTCACAAGAGTCCACAGCTTAGAGAGAACACTGACTCCACCCCCAGCTTCCTAACTGGCCGTGAGCCCTAAACTCGTTTGTTTCCTGAGCAAGACAAATAATTGTGGTGTGGGGGAGGGAACAAGAGGGAGAGGAGTGATGGCAGCGCCTCCCCAACTCCCACATTATTGTCTCAGCTCAGGAAAAATGGCCCTAGAGCAAACTAATCCAAGCAGTAAAGGTAGTCCTCTGTGCAAGCACCAGTCACTTCAGACTCTGGATTAAGGTCGCTTTCACGACAGACTTTTTACGGGGTAGTTTGCCATTGGCTTCCCTAGTCCTCTACACTCCGCCCCCCCCCCCCCCAGCAAGCTGGGTACTCATTTGACCGACCTCGGAAGGATAGAAGGCTGAGTCAACCTCAAGCCAGCTACCTGAGCCCAGCTTCCGCCGGGATCGGACTCAGGTCCTGAGCAGAGCTTAGGACTCCATCCAGGCAGCAGCTCCCAGTTTTTAATGCTAGCTCACAAAGTAGAATTTTTGCTCACAAGAGTCCACAGCTTAGAGGGAACATTGACTCCACCCCCCCCACAGCTTCCTAACTGGCCGTGAGCCCGTAGCCCAGGAGTGTCAAACTCATTTGTTATGAGGGCCAGATCTGACATAAATGAGACCTTGGAGGGCCGAGCCAGGCTGCGTGTGTTCCCATTAGGCAGCAGAGATAGAAACTTTATAAAGGACACAGACAATCACAATTAAAGAGGAGGAGCCTCAGCCAATGGAGAAAATAGGGGTTTTACTATGTAGCTCCTGTGTGATTGAGCAAGCCGGGCAATGCAAGCTGTTATGCAGAAGGAAACAAGAGAGAGGGAGAAAGAAGCAGATGACAGCCAGTTGCTGGGGGGGGGGGGCGATAGGAGCCCTCTGAGGGCCTGATTCCGCCCCCAGGCCAGATGTTTGACACCCCTGCCGTAGCCCGAACTAAACTCGTTTGTTTCTTGAGCAGGACAAATGATTGTGTGGGGGAGGGAGGGAGGGAACCAGAGGGAGAGGCGTTCAGCAGCGCCTGAAAGGGGAGACGGAGAAGGCAGCGTCGTCCGTCAGAGAGCGCCCAGCGGAGGAGGAGGGTGGAGAGAGGGCGGCTCGCGCCTGCGAGGCTCGACTTTCCCGCCCACCGCCGGGCAGCAGCAGCCCTGAGCAGAGCGTCTTCTCGGGGGCTTCCTGTTTCTCGAGCGCGGCAGGCCCAAGCGGGGGGCGGGCCAGTTGTCGTCGTCGCCGCCAGGCAGGCCGGGCCTCGCTCGCAGCCTCCCACAGAGGCGCTCCCAACATGGCTCCCGCCCCCTCAGCCGCCCCTTCCCGCTCGGCGCCGCGCCCGACAGGCCGCAGCAACCGCCGCCTCTCTCGAGCGCCCACCCGCCCGGCCCACCGCGGCGCAGCCATTTTGCTCACCGAGCGAGCCCGTCGCCTCAGCCGCCGCCGCCGCCCGGACCTCGACGCCAGGCCCGCTCCGCCCCCCTCCCTGGCTTCCCTCAGCCTCAGTGGCTCGCGCGGGCAGGCCGCGGCTCTCGCGAGAGCGCGGCCCTTCCGCCGCCAGCCAATGGCGGCGCCGCTTGGGGGGGGGGGAGAACGTCGCCGGTCATAGAGAAAGGGAGGAGGGAGAGGAGAGGGAGGTTATAGAGAGGGAAGCCTAGAGGCGGTGCGGGGATCAGCCTAGAACGGCTCCCGGGGGGGCCGTTGCTTGAGGACGGCGAAGCCTACATCCAGTTCCATCGGAGGGTTGCCAACCTCCAGGTGGGGGCTGGCGACCTGGTATTACGACTGACCTTCGGACGACATAAATCGCTTATCTATTTAATGGAAACGTTTCTGTTTGGAGAGAAAACGGCTGGTTTGGGAAGGGAACTGTAATGCCGTTATTATACCCTACAAAGGGCCTTTGCCTCCCTAATCCAACCCTACAGCCTCCAGATATTCCGAACCCAGAGTTGGCAAACGTGAGGAAGCCGTGCCTCTGTGGTAGATCCTCTGTTTGG
This sequence comes from Heteronotia binoei, assembly GCF_032191835.1. Lineage (NCBI taxonomy): Eukaryota > Metazoa > Chordata > Lepidosauria > Squamata > Gekkonidae > Heteronotia > Heteronotia binoei. The sequence continues at coordinate 20,053,932 of NC_083224.1, read as the reverse complement.
TATGCAGAAGGTCCCAGGTTCAATTCCCAGCATCTTCCTCTAAAACGGGTGTCAAGCTCATTTGTTATCACGGCCAGATCTGACATAAATGATAGCCCTTGTTGGGCCAGCCCATGTCGGGTTGAACCGGGCCAGGTCAGGCAGGGCCATGCGTGTACCTATTTAAGATTAGGTAGCAGAGATATAAACTTTATAAAAGACAAACACGACTAAAGTTTTTTTTTTTTAAACTTAAAATGTAACACTCGTTGGCCTTAAAGGTGCTTTCTTTGTATTTCTCCCATGGGATCCAGGGAACTGGGCAAAGGATCCAGGGGACTGGGCGGGGAGGGGGGAAAGGAGCCTCAGCCAATAGACGGCAGAGAGGCTTGGCTCAGTAGCTCTGCTGTGCAATTGAGCCTGGAAAAACAAGCTCTACCTCCCCCCCCCCCTTCTTTCCTCAGCCAATGGAGAAGATAGAGGTTTCGCTTTTTAGCTCCTGTGCAATTGAGCAAGCCTGGCAAGGCAAGCTGTGATGCAGACGGAAGCGAGAGAAAAGGAAGCAGATGACAGCCAGTTGCTCAGGGGCTTGATAGGAGCCCTCCGAGGGCCTGATTTAGCCCCCGGACCGCATGTTTGACACCCTTGCTCTACAAGGATTGGGCTGCAGGTGCTTAGAACGACCTCTATCTCACTCTACCAACTTTGATGGAACAGTGAGATGATTTAGTATAAAGATGAAGTTTGCCAGTGTCCAGGTGAGGCCTGGAGATCTCCAGGAATCCCGACTAATTCCCATTCTACAGAAATGAATGCCCATGGAACAAACGACTGCTTTGGGCTCTGGCATTATACCCTGATGAGGTTTCTGTCCTCCGCAGACTCCACCCCCAAATCTCAAGAAATTTCCCAACCTGCAGTTGGTGAGTGGGTGGTGTCAGGCGTCCCCCCTGTTCACTCCATAAACAGGGCATTTAGTTCAAAGGTTAAGATTATTCATGTGCTTCAAGCAGGTAGATTGCTCAGACTAAGTCTGAGTTAGAACTGAGGTGAATCCGTATACAGACAGTAATATACCTTAGCAGTAAACAACTATGAGCAGTAGCAAGCCACACCCCCCCACCCCCACCCCCCATAGCTACTAGTCTTTGGGAGTTTTCCCAAGGTTGCAATCTTGATATAAGTCATTTCTGTGAAACTCCCTGCACTAGACATAACAGGTGTGCATTTGCTAGGGTGGGATAGTTGAGGATAAAAGCTTGGGAACAGGGAAGAGAAGATACATTCACAGCATGGATAGAAAATATACTCACAGCATCAGGAATATCTCCAACATTAACCCTACGATGGCATGGCACTTGACTGGTGGGTAGCTCCCTGGAGCCTTGACCAGAGGCAACGTAACAGTGGCCCGATCCTGATCTGTGCTTACATGGCTGTGAAGTTCACTTGGTGCCCTTGGACCAGACAGTCTCTCTCAGCCTAGCCTACCCCGCAGGGTTGTTGTGAGGATAAAACCGAGGCAAAAGAGAACCTTGTACACAACATCACCCTGAGTTCCTTGGGTGAAGAGAAGGTTTAAAACAGGGGTGTCAAACATGCAGCCTGGGGGCTGAATTAGACCCCCCCCCAGGGGGTTCCTATCAGGCCCCCAAGCAACTGGCTGTTATCTGCTTCCTCCTCCCTCTCTCTTATTTCCTTCTGCATCACAGCTTGCTTTGCCAGACTTGCTCAATCGCACAGGAGCTACAGAGCAAAGCCTCTGTTTTCCCCATTGGCTGAGGCTCCTCCTTTGGGGAGGAATAGCGTGCTTTGCCAGGCTCTCTCAATTGCACTGAGCCAACCCTCTCTTCTATTGGCTGAGGCTCCTCCTCCTGGTCCCCTGGGGAAGAAGGGAAAGAGCCAGAGCTTCCTTTGTCCCATTCCCTGGATCCCATGGGAGAAATACAAAGAAAGCACCTTTAAGACCAACGAGTGCTAATGTTTTAAACATGTTTTAAGGTGTTTTTAAAAAATTAATTGTGTTTGTCTGTGTCCTTTATAAAGTTTATATCTCTCCTACCTAATCTTAAAAAGATATGCGCATGGCCAGGCCCAACCAGGTCTTATTTATGTCAGATCTGGCCCTCATAACAAATGAGTTTGACACCCCTGGTTTAAAATATAATACATCAGGTGCAAAGTTCCCCTTAAGCTGTGGAGTCTTGTGAGCAAAATTTCTACTTTGTGAGCTACTGCATCAATTCGTTTGCTCTGGGACCGTTTTTCCTGAGGTAAGACAAAAATGCGTGAGCCAGAGGCTAAAGAACTGTGAGCTAGCTCACACTAACTCAGCTTAGAGGGAGCACTGACCAGGGGTTGGCGACTCCCAATGTACACAGAGTCATAAAATTGCAGAATTGGAAGAGGCAATACAGGCCATGGTCCAACACCCTGCTCAGTGCAGGGTCAACCTAGAGCCACCTGTGGCTCTTTCACACATATTGTGTGGCTCTTGAAGCCCACATTGCTCCATCGGCTGGCTTGGAGAAGGCATTTGTCTCTTTAAATCACTTCTCCAAGCCAAGCCGGTCAGTGGCTTGGAGAATACATTTAATTGCTTTCTTTACACCTCTCTCTCCCCTATCTTATTTTCCTTCTTCCCTGCTCTCAAACATCTGAAGTTCATGTCTTGTGGCTCTCAAACACCTGATGTTTATTCTATGTGGCTCTTATGTTAAGCAAGTTTGGCCATCCCTGGCCTAGAATATCCCTGACAAGTGTTTGTCCAGCCCAGGGGTGGCCAAACTTGCTTAACGTGAGAGCAACATAGAATAAACATCAGGTGTTTGAGAGCCGAAAGAAAAAGAAAGAGAAAGGAAGGAGAGAAAAAGAAAGAAAGAGGAAGGAAAGAAAAAGAAAGGAAGAAAGAAAGAAAGAAAGAAAAGGAAGGAAGGAGAGAAAGGAAGAAAGAAAAAGGAAGGAAAGAAAGAAAGAAAAAGAGGCAAATAGATTAGGAGGGGAAAGAGGTGGAAAGAAAGCAACTTTAAATGCATTCTCTTCTTCGCTTGGAGAAGTGCTCTAAAGAGACAAATGCCTTCTCCAAACTGGCCAACAGGGTGGTGGGGGCTTCAACAGCCACACAATGTGTGTGAAAGAGCCACAGGTGGCACCCGCGCTGCGATTTGGCCACCCCTGGTCCAACCGCCGCTTAAAGACTGACAACGATGGGGAGCTCACTGCCTCCCAAGGTAGCTGGTTCCGTTGTCGCAACTCTTACTGTTAAAACAACAACTCTTGAATAGCAGCACACACCAGACCATTTTGCGGACCACCATCTTCTTAGGTAGGTGGTGCATTTGGGGGGAAATTCAGGCCCAAAAAATTGCCTTCTCCTGTAACAGAATGCGTAAAGCTGCCTTAGACTGAGGGCATCGGTCCATCTAAACCAGTATTGTACACTCTGCTGGCAGTAGGGTTGCCACTTGCCAGTCCCCAGTTGGGAACACAACAAAAAATACAAATTAATGACCCAATTTACTAAGAAATATATAGAAACCTCATACTGGGCTGTAGCCGATGTGAAATGGCTGTTGGAGATGCTCTGCGTTCCCTTTTTTAAAAATTATGTAAAGAATCTATATCAGTGAATCAATATTGGTCCCAGGTCTGATGAAGACTGGCAATAGTTAATGGGAAATTAAAAAAAATGGCAAATCAAAGATGGGAGAAATGATATGATTGGATACAAAACAGAGTCAAAGATGAGAAAAGCAAGGAAAGGGTTAAAAATTGTAAGAAATGACTAATAGAGGATGAATATAAGAAAAAGGGATGGCTGGATTGGGAGAATATTAAGCATTGTAGGAACTTAGGAAGCAATCTTCCTTTGTTCTGTTTTAATAATTTTGTGGATTTTGTATTTTATTGTTTTTGTTTATTTATTTGTAACTGGATTATGAAACAGGAAACAATAACAGGATGTATGGCATACAGATGTAATGTAATGTATTTGAAGAATTTAGAATCAATAAATTATTTTTTTCCCTCAAAAAAAAAAAAAAAAAGACCGGAAAGAAACAAGTACTTAATCGATTGGCTTGTCACCACACTACTTTGGGACTTGAATGTACCGTGTTTTGGACACTTGGACTGGTTTCTATATATTTTTTAGTAAATTGGTTACTAGTTTGTATTTTTTGTTGTGTTATCCACTATAGTGACCTCTCTCGGTTTGTTTTCTAGTCCCCAGTTGGGGGCAGGAAATCCCCTGGTTTGGAGGCCCTCCCCCTGCTTTAGGGTCATCAGAAAGCCGGGGGGGGGGGGGAATGCCTGCTGGGAACTCCATTATTCCCTATGGAGACTGATTCCTGTAGGATATAATGGAGAATTGATCCATGAGTATCAGGGTCTCTGTGGGGCTCTTTTTTGAGGGAGAGGCACCAAATTTTCAGTCAAAACACTCATCAAAATTTTCTCATCAAAACACTCCCCATTTCAAAAAGATTGGAGCAGGGGGTCGAATCCTATCATCCCCAAAAGAAGGTGCCCCTATCCTTCATTATTTGCCAAATGGAGGGAAGGTATTTAAAAGGCGTGCGGTCCCTTTAATGTGATTGCCAGAACTCACTTTGGAGTTCAATCATGCTTGTCACGCCCTTGCTCCTGGCTTCACCCCCAAAGTCCCCAGATATTTCTTGAATCAGACCGGACAATCCTAGCTGGCAGCCCTCTAGAGTGTCTTGGATAGGGGTCTTTCACATCACAGAATCATAGAGTTGGAAGGGACCTCCAGGGTCATCTAGTCCAATCTGCTGCACAATGCAGGAAACTCACAAATTCCTGCCCCTAACCATGGCGCAGAGTGGCAAAGCTGCACTACTGCAGTCGGAGCCCTCTGCTCACAACCTGAGTTCGATCCCAGCAAAACCTGGTTCAGGTAGCCAGCTCCAGGTTGACTCAGCTTTCCAAGGTTGGTAAAATGAGTACCCAGCTTGCTGGGGGGAAAGTATAGATGATTGGGGAAGGCAATGGCAGCAAACCACCCCGTAAAAAGTCTGCTGTGAAAACGTAGTGAAAGCAACGTCACCCCAGAGTCGAAAACGACTGGTGCTTGCACAGGGGACTACCTTTACCTTTTAAAATTCAGCCTCTGTTTAAAAACCTTCAAGGAAAGAGAACCCACCACCTCCTGAGGAAGCCTGTTCCACTGAGGAATTGCTCTAACGGTCAGGAAGTTCTTCCCAATGTTGAGCTGGAAACTCTTTTGATTTAATTTCAACCCATTGGTTCTGGTCCTACCTTCTAGGGCCACAGAAAACAATTGGATTAGATGACAGCTCTTCAAGTACTTGAAGATGGTGATCATATCACCTCTCAGCCGTCTCCTCTCCAGGCTAAACACGCCCAGCTCCTTCAACCTTTCTTCATAAGACTTGGTCTCCAGACCCCCCTCACCATCTTCGTTGCCCTCCTCTGGACTCATTCCAGCTTGTCTATATCCTTAAAATGTGGTGCCCAAAAATGAACACAATACTCCAGGTGAGGTCTTACCAGAGCAGAGTAAAGTGATACCATCACTTCACGTGATATGGACACTATACTTCTGTTGATACAGCCAAAATTGCATTTGCCTTTTTAGCTGCCACATCACACTGCTGACTCATGTTCAGCGTATGGTCCACTAAGACCCCGAGATCCTTTTCGCACATTCTACTGCTAAGACAAGTCTCCCCCATCTATAACCATTCATTGAATTTTTCCTACCACCCGCTATATGATCCTTTAGAGATGCCGGGGTTGATCCTGGGACCTTCTGCATGGTAAAACATCCCCTCCCTCAAAAAAACTTAATACAAACAAGATGGCAGCCCAGCAGACCAATCTTATCTATGTGGAAGGAAGATCATCAGTGTCTATAATGGGCCATCTTTAATAAAGCTGCAGTCGTAGGCTATGACTGAATTCATACATGCTGCTCAAAACGCATTTCAGCCTCACTGCTTCTTGGGTATGCCAGCCAATTGCCCGAAGGGAAAGAGAACAAAACAAAAAAGCCCTGTCCCCACATAGAGGCTAAATCTATGTTCCTTGTCTCCATACCATGAAAAGCTTCAGCTGCCTTTCTGTTAAAGGGACAGGATTTTTTCTTTCTTTCAGCCGGCTGGCAACCCTACTCAGTGAGCACTTGTGTGTGTGGTGGGGGGGGGGGGAGGAATCAGCCATTTAAAACATTTCATTACATAGAATCACAGAGTTGGAAGGGATCTCCAGAGTCATCTAGTCTGACCCCCTGCACAATGCAAGAAATTTACAAATACCTCTCTCCCTCCACACGCACCCCCCCCCCCCATGAGCCCTGCTCTGTGTCCAGAAGATGGCAAAAACCCCTCCAGGATCTCTGACCAAACTGACCTAGAGGGAAATTGCCTGGCCCCAAAGTGGTGATCAGAATTTCCCTGGGTCTATAAGAAAGGGCCGTGAGAACTAAGCACTGATGCATACACAGCAGACATCTCCCTCCCTGCCCGATTTCTGATGACCCTGAATTGGGGGGGAGGGCCTCCAAACCAGGGATTCCCCTGCCCCCATCTGGGGATTGGCAGCCCTATGTTTTGAACTTGTCCTGTGGCTGCAGGGGTGAGAAGTGGCATCTGCAGAAATTCCCTGCTCTGCACCACTCATTTTGTTTGTTCACTTTGTGATAATGCAGCCTTCCAGGCAATCTTATGACATTGCACTTAAATGTGGTTGCAGGTTGACTTGGGTAGCCAATCAGAGGACAGAGCTGAAATGTTCCAACCAACCAGTGGGTGGTGGGCAGGCGGGCAGGCAGAGGTATTTTTAGACTGAGTTATTTGTATCCCACAAAGCTATAATTACTCAGGTATCTTGAGGAAGCAATCACCGTTAAATTGTTCTAAAGTCAATTTAGGTTTGGACCTTTTACTGGATTTTCTTATGTGCCTCCCAGGCTCATAAAGGTAAAAGTTCAAGAACTGGGTTGTTAACTGACCCATGGGATGATATATCACATCAGGATGTTTTCTGCAGGGTGGCTTGCCATTGCCTTCCCCAGTCATCTACACTTTCCCCACAGCAAGCCGGGTTCTCATTTTACTGACCTCGGAAGGATGGAAGGCTGAGTCAACCTTGAGCCGGCTACCTGAACCCAGCTTCCGCTGGGATCAAACTCAGGTTGTGAGCAGAGCTTAGGACTGCAGTACTGCAGCTTACCATTCTGCGCCACGGGGCTGCTTTCATTGAATACAGGGCACTCTATAATCATATGTTTGATGGTTTTGATTTTATCATACGCACATCTGCATGTTCTAATTAGAATATGATTAATATCTGCCCTCTAAAACCACAGCAGGAAGAACGAATTCAGTATTCAGATTCCAATAGGGTAGCAATCTAAGCCTAGTTGCAGCAAAAGAAGAACTTTTGAGGAATTGGCTGTTGAAGACCAACACATTTAATGTGTAGTGTCAGCTTTGATGTGCTTGAGCCAGCCAGCAAAGCTGGCAATTTTGTGATTCTCTGGTTGGAATCTAGCCCCATCAACCTTTCTTTGAGGGAAGCCATAGCATCAAACTGGTATTTAAAAAAAAAACCTGGTGAATCACCTGGGTCTATTGTAAGCAGTGTTTCCTTTAAGCTGAGTTTGTGTGAGCTAGCTCACTGTTTTTTAGCCTCTGGCTCATACATTTTTCTCTTAAAGGTAAAGGTAGTCCCCCTGTGCAAGCACCACTCGTTTTTCGACTCTGGGGTGACGTTGCTTTCACAACGTTTTCACGGCAGACTTTTTACGCCATTGCCTTCTCCAGTCATCTACACCAGGGGTGGCCAACGGTAGCTCTCCAGATGTTTTTTGCCTACAACTCCCATCGGCCCCAGCCAGCATGGCCAATGGCTGGGGCTGATGGGAGTTGTAGGCAAAAAACATCTGGAGAGCTACCGTTGGCCATCCCGATCTACACTTTCCCCCCAGCAAGCTGGGTACTCATTTTACTGACCTCAGAAGGATGGAAGGCTGAGTCAACCTGGAGCCAGCTACCTGAACCAGCTTCCGCTGAGATCCAACTCAGTTCATGAGCAAAGAGCTCTGACTGCAGTACTGCAGCTTTACCACTCCGGAAAAAAGGCTCCAGAGCAAACTAATTGATGCAGCAGCTCACAACTTTAATGCCAGTAGGTCACGAAGTAGAATTTTTGCTCACAAGACTCCACAGCTTGAGGGAGTGTTGACTGTGAGGTGGGGAGGGGGTGGGCAAAAGAAGTTTCACTTGGGGGGCGTTTATATGCTGCGGCTGAAAAGTGATCTCTTTCCTTTGGATAACGGAAATGTGACACACCAATGAATTTTCTTTAAAAGAGGCTAGTATTTGGAAGAGAGGCTCTATAGAGGGCAAGTGGGAAGTAGTGAATTGTAATAAACTTTATTTTAATTTTGTTAGCCAGTTAAGGTTTTTAAAAATCATTTGTTGGAAACAAGTATCTCTGAGTGTATATGTGTGCCACATACACACACACACACATGTCTGTAATACTTATAGGGGCTGCCAACTTTCGGGTGGGGCAGGAAAAGGTAAAAATACCTTCGCCGAAAAACCAGCCTCAATAGTAACGCAAAACTTATCAGTGCTTTATAGATATAGAACAAGATTTAAATATAAGGTGAAATTAAACACAAAAACAGAAATAGAACACTGGCCACGCCCACATCCCAAAGTTTTACAAATGGCCAATTAATGCCGAATTTCCCAAAGAAAAAGTCCAGGCTATGGCAAAGGTCAGTTCTTGAACGGAGTCCGAAATTCCAATCCTTCTTCACAGTTGAATGATAAAGTAATCCAGTGCAGCAAGGCACATATGGTACCATCGCTAAGCAGAACCGGATCTATATGTTTTTTGAGGGGGGACAAAATTAAAAAAATGACGCCCCCTTATGGGCCATTCTATCTTATGGTCCCATAGAATATAATGGACTCCATACCCAATTTGACACACACACCCTTCCGTTGGCACCCGGGTAAAGCACCCCCCCCTCCGCCACCCCCTAGATCCAGCCCTGTTGCTAAGAATTCTGAAGCTTTGCTCTCCTTGAAAATTGCATAATGGCATTGGAAGAAGAAGATATTGGATTTATATCCGGCCCTCCACTCCGAAGAGTCTCAGAGCGGCTCACAATCTCCTTTCCCTTCCTCCCCCACAACAGACACCCTGTGAGGTAGATGAAGATATTGGATTTATATCCAGCCCTCCACTCCAAAGAGTCTCAGAGCGGCTCACAATCTCCTTTCCCTTCCTTCCCCACAACAGACACCCTGTGAGGTAGATGAAGATATTGGATTTATATCCCGCCCTCCACTCCGAAGAGTCTCAGAGCGGCTCACAATCTCCTTTCCCTTCCTCCCCCACAACAGACACCCTGTGAGGTAGATGAAGATATTGGATTTATATCCCGCCCTCCACTCCAAAGAGTCTCAGAGCGGCTCACAATCTCCTTTCCCTTCCGCCCCCACAACAGACACCCTGTGAGGTAGATGAAGATATTGGATTTATATCCCGTCCTCCACTCGGAAGAGTCTCGGAGCGGCTCACAATCTCCTTTACCTTCCTCCCCCACAACAGACACCCTGTGAGGTAGATGAAGATATTGGATTTATATCCCGCCCTCCACTCCGAAGAGTCTCAGAGCGGCTCACAATCTCCTTTACCTTCCCCTCCCCCCCAACAGACACCCTGTGAGGTGGGTAGGGCTGGAGAGGGCTCTCACAGCAGCTGCCCTTTCAAGGACAACCTCTGCCAGAGCTATGGCTGACCCAAGGCCATTCCAGCAGCTGCAAGTGGAAGAGTGGGGAATCAAACCTGGTTCTCCCAGATAAGAGTCTGCACACTTAACCACTACACCAAACTGGCTCTCCAGTTGTAGCTTTAAGTGAAACAGGGCATCAAGTACAACTCTGTCGTGTTCTATATGTGCCTTGCTGCACTGGATTACTTCATCATTCAACTGTGAAGAAGGATTGGAGCTTTCGATTCCATAGCCTGGACCTTTCCTTTGGAAAATTTGGCATTAACTTACCATTTGTGAGACTCTGGGATGCCGGTGTGGCCAGTGTTCTATTTCTGCTTTTGTGATTAATTTCACCTTATATTTAAATGTTGTTCTATATCTACAAAGCATTGATAAGTTTTGTATTACTGTTGAGGCTGGTTTTTCGCGGAGGTATTTTTACCTTTTCCTGCTCCATTTTCCGCGAGCTTCCGGGTGGGGCCTGACGTCCCAGGATTCCAGCTGATCTCTAGACAACAGATATATCAGATATTTTCCCAGTGGAAACAGTTCCAGAGGGTAGCCATGCTGGCCTGTGATAGAAAAGCTAGATACAAAGCCAGTTCCACCCTTTGAGTAGAGCCCCGTGGCGCAGAGTAGTAAAGCTGCAGCACTGCAGCCCAAGCTCTCTGCTCATGACCTGAGTTCGATCCCGGCGGAAGCTGAGTTCAGGTAGCCGGCTCAAGGTTGACTCAGCAGGCTCAGGGCAGCTGGGGAATGCCATGGCAAACCACCCTGGAAAATGTCTGCCGTGAAAACGCTGTGATGCGACGTCACCCCAGAGTTGGAAACGACTGCTTGCACAGGGGACTACCTTTAACTCTTTTTTAGCACCCTTTGAGAGCCAGCAAGATTTACAAGATATAAGCTTACAAGAGTCAACGCTCACTTTGTGAGATAACTGCTGGAAGCGGCAACTTTGTAAGGAAGAGTCTATAGCAGGGATAGCCACATTTGCTTAACTTAAGAGCCACATGGGATAAAGGCCAGATGTCTGAGACCCGCAAGACATGAATGTCAGATGTCTGAAGGAAGGCAAATAGATGGGGGAGGGATGAGGGTGGGAGAGGTAGAAAGAAAGCAACTTTCACTTTAAGTGCATTCTCCAAGCTGCCAACTGGCTTGGCAAAGTGATTTAAAGAGAGAAATTCCTTTTCCAAATAAGCTGATGGGGCATTGGGGGCTTCAAGAGCTACACAATACGCGGGCCTGGAGCCACAGGGGGGCCTCTGGGGGCACTGCCCCCTGACTCCCAGGGGGCCTCCGACACGCAGTCTTCTTTTTTCATTCTCTTTTTGTCATGGCTGAGCCAGCGAAGTGTCGCTAGTGGCAGCCAGAGCCAGGAGAGCTGAGCAGTGCACAGTGCAGTGTAGGGTTGCCAAGTCCAATTCAAGAAATATCTGGGGACTTTGGGGGTGGAGCCGGGAGACTTTGGGGGTGGAGCCAGGAAACATTAGGGGTGGAGCCAAGATCAAGGCTGTGACAAGCATCATTGAACTCCAAAGGGAGTTCTGGCCATCACATTTAAAGGGACGGCACACCTTTTCAATACCTTCCTTCTATAGGAAATAATGAAGGATGGGGCACCTTCTTTTGAGGCTCATAGAATTGGACCCCCTGGTCCAATCTTTTTGAAACTTGGGGGTATTTTGGGGAGGGGCACTAGATGCTATACTGAAAATTTGGTGCCTCTACCCCAAAAAACAGCTCCCGCAAAGCCCCACACACCCGCAGATCAATTCTGCATGATTTTCTATGGGAATAAATCTCCATAGGGAATAATAGAGTTCCCAGCAGACATTTCCTTCCCCTCTCCCCGCTTTCTGATGACCCTGAAGCGGGGGGAGGGTCTCCAAACCGAGGGATCCCCTGACCCCACCTGGGGATTGGCAACCCTAGTGCAGTGCAACAGCAAAAGCAGCAGGCGGAGAGGAGGGAGGCGGAGGAAGCCATAAGGAATGGGCTGGGGAGGGGGTGGGGAGATGGATGGAGCTCCTGGCTGCCAAGCGCCAGGGTGAGAGAGAGGGAGGTGGAAGGAAACTAGGGTTGCCAATCCCCAGGTGGGGGGCAGGGGATCCCCGGGTTTGGAGGCCCTCCCCCTGCTTCAGGGTCATCAGAAAGCGGGGGGAGGGAAGGGAAATGTCTTCTGGGAACTCTATTATTCCCTATGGAGATTTATTCCCATAGAAAATCCTGACTCCAGGAGGACTGGCTACATCAGGGGCATGTGGCCTAATATACAAAGGAGTTCCTGCTACAAAAAAAGCCCTGCAATACCATCGCTTTGACTATATTACTACTGGGAATACCATCGCTTTGACTATATTACTACTGGGAATACCATCGCTTTGACTATACGGACTTTTGGTGGCAGGCTGATGTCTCTTTTTATTATACTGCCCAGGTTCGGCATAGCTGTCCTCCCAAGGAGCAGACGTCTTTTAATTTCGTGGCTACGGTCCCCAACCGCAGTGATCTTGGATCTCCGGAATGCGAAATCAGCAGGGATTTGAGGGCAATTCCCACCACCCCAGTCCGAGGGAAGGCGCTCCCTCCTCCCCTCCAGAGGGGGCGCAGGTGGGCTGAGGCCAACTCCGCTCCTCCTCTCCTCTCCTCTCCCCTCCCGCCGACAGCTCGCATAGCAACAGCGCCGTTTGCCGCTCTCTCTCAGTCCCCCTCCCCGTCAATTCGCTCTCGCTGCGCCTGCGCGAGAAGCCGAGGGTTCAGCGCGCGCGCGCACGAGAACGAGAGTAGCCTCCCCCCCCCCGTCTCCCAGCTAATCTCAGTCTCGCGCGCGCTGCTCCGGGCCGCCATTTTGACGGCGGGTTCTCCGAGCTTCGAGGCGGGCGGAGGCCGCGAGTTTCTCCTCCCCCCCCTCTCTTCCGACTAGGCGTTGCTGAGAGAGGAGCCGTGAAGAGAAGACGAAATGGCGGCGGCTCGGCTGGGCTGAGGCGGCGAGGCCTAAGCGAGGCGGCGGCGACGGGGCGATTCCACCCCCTCAGCCCTTCCCCCCCAATCCCCGCTCGGCGCCGCCTCGCCTCTTCTGTGGTGAGTGAGGACTCGGGGCTTGCCAACCTCCGGGGGGGCCCTGGAGATCTCCCGGGGCGGGTTATAGTAGATCTCCACAGGGGGAAAATGGCTGCCTCGGAGGGTGGGGAAACCCGAAGCCTGACTCTCCCCAGGGCAGGGGGAGGTCTGGCCGGGGAAGGGGAGGCGAGAGGCGGCGGTTCTTCGCGGGAAGGAGGGAGCGTTTCTGGGCCCCCGCGGGGCTCCGAGGACCGCGTGACGTCGGAGGGCTCTGTGACGTCACTGTGGTCGCCATTTCGCTGCCCCCGAGTTAGGCCTCGAGAGGTGGCGGCGGGTGGGCGGCCGCAGGATCGGGGTCGTGGTCGGCTTGTGATGCTCCCAGGCCTTCCCTGGCGGTTCTCCCGGCTTTTGGTACGTTGGGCGCTAGTCTGGGCTTAGAGTCCGCTCGCTTTTCTCTCTGCAAAGGGGGGACATGGCGTGGAGGGATGCAAAAGGGATCTGCCTTTTAAATTCGCCTTTCCCCAGAATTGTTGTTTTTTGGGGCAGTGTTCCCTCTAAACTGCAGAGTCTTGTGAGCAAAAATTCTACTTTGTGAGCTACTGGTAGTAGAATTGTGAGCTACTGGCATTATAGTGGTGACTACTACATAAATTAATGTGCTCTGGTGCCATTTTTACTGAGCTGAGACAAAAATGTGTGAACTGGAGGCTAAAAATCTGTGAGCTAGCTCACACTAACTCAGTTTAGAGCTGCTTAGAATCCCTCCTCCGCCTAAGACTGTGCCATCGATAGAGCTTCTTGCCATCGGACATTTTCTTCTCTCTGGCTCTACGGAGTGACCAGTTCTCTCTCTCCAAGCCCCGGGAGAAAATGCTTCGGCGGTATTAAACCTAATTTTTTAAAAGAAAATACGCACACACACACACGCAAATTGGGAGGACCTAGGTCGATTCCGCGCTAGGCCTTCAATCCTGGTTCATCCCTATCCCCAAAGAGACGTTCTGCACTCATATCATGGGGTTATAGAAACCAACTCTATGAGTTTATGATTCTAGTGTAGGAAATCAGTTTTGGGACAGGGCTGAACCAGGATTAAAGGTCTAGTGTGGAACTGACGCTAGTGTTGCAGCTCTTCTCCTGTAGCTTGTTTAAGCTGATAAGATCCAAGTGGGCAGCGGTGTTGGTCTGAAGCAATAGGACAAAGCAGTAGCCAAGTGGCACCTTTAAGACCAACTAAGTTTTATTCAGAATGTAAGCTTTCATATGCACTTAAGCAGACTTCATCAGACCAGATCAAGCTGATTTGTGTTCTCCCCTTTGCATTATATTTTGAGAGTAGGGTTGCCTTTTTCACCAGTTAAGGATTGCTTTCTTGTCAGTTTCTTATTGCCATTTTTAGTAGCTAAACATTACCTGTCTAGTCTAATAGACCCGTCACCTAATTCTTGGAAATTAGCTGTTCATGGGGAAAATCACATGCAGGGGTGGCCAACGGTAGCTCTCCATTTGTTTTTTTGCCTACAACTCCCATCAGCCCCAGCCATTGGCCATGCTGGCTGGGACTGATGGGAGTTGTAGGCAAAAAGAACATCTGGAGAGCTACCGTTGGCCACCCCTGACATAGGTTCTACGTTCAATCCCATCATTTTGTGATCAGTGAAGGTTAGAGCCCTTATTTTGGCACACAGTTTGAATAATTAAGTAACAGGCCTCTTGTTGTGAAAGGCATGGGGTGCTTCTGTGAACCTTGCGCAAATTAAGGTCTGTTGCATAAACGTTTTCAGAAGGAGTAGGCTTCATAGAAAAGGTAGTGTTTTTGTGAGATTAAAATACTTTATAAAATGCATTTGATCAGCTTTTAAAACCAGAAATTCCTAGTGGAGTCTTCATCTCTTTTGTTTTACTAATATACTTCTGTAAGATTCCCCATAAACAGTTTGCTTAATAATAGAACTAAAATGATAATTCAGGGTCATCAGTACTGAGCAAGATTTTGTAGGTGAAAACAAAAATACTTTTCCACTTTTAATGAGTTTAACATCTTGTTATGTTCAGTCTTCTAAAAATGTGTTTCACATTTTGTGCATAACAAACTCCTATTATTATTTGGGGGGGCAGTTTCTGGATCTGACTTTTGGAACATTTAATAAGGTTTGCCCAGTTTTGTAATTAGATGTTATTCAGTTTTTGCCCTGTCTTTTTCTATAAGATACATACAGTATTGAAAGTAGTATCATAAATTATGAAGTGATTTTAGAACATTTGAGTTTGACATTTTTTAGTATGATGAGGTTACATGGCAATACTAGAAAGTGAAAACAAAAATTTTGTGGCATGGCTTTCCTTACTTTGAAATCTGACTGTTCTCTAAGTTGAGAACTTCACCCAAAATCATATTACAAGTACTATTTGCATGATTAAAAATACGGTAGGTGTCCTTCAGTGGTGGCCAACAGTAGCTCTCCAGATGTTTTTTTGCCTATAACTCCCATCAGCCTCAGCCATTGGCCATGCTGACTGGGGCTGATGGGAGTTGTAGGCAAAAAACATCTGGAGAGCTACCGTTGGCCACCCCTGGTGTAGTTGGTCATGACAAATGCAGAATTAATTTTAGAGTCAAGTAGCCCTGAATATGTACAATTGTGTGAAATCAATTGGAAATTAAGGTAATGTTTAGGATTATAATACTGGATACTGTTATTTTGAATAACCGTCATCTTGCTTTGATTTAGTCTTTTAACTTATTTCAGAAATCAGTCATGGTGGCAATTTAGCTTCGTTTTAGTTTAACAGGTCTCCTGTGATGAGAACAGTTCTATATTATCTACTTGTTCAAAAACATTAAACTAGTAACAAAAATATCTTTAAAGTGTTATAAGTGGTAGTAAACTTGGAATGATTATCTGAAAAAAATGTAAAATTAAGAGATAAGCTTTTCAGGCAAAAGTCTTTCTAAGGTGCTTTATGTAACTGAAAGAAACCTCATGTGTATAATTTCTTAATTATAAAAACAATAGAACAAGAGGAATGCCATGCTGTTTTATGAATTCTGGATATGTATTGTGATTAAAGTTCTAACAGCCTTATCTCCTGAAAACTTCAGAACAGTCCACAAGATTGTAGATGTAAATTATCCCAGTTTTCTTAGTTGTACTGTAAGGAAAGGGGGTGTGGCTCAGTGGAGGAGCCTCTGCTTGGCATGCAGAAGTTCCCAGGTTCAGTCCTCAGCATCTCCAGTTAAAAAGATCCAGTGGTAGCTGAGACTCTGGAGAGCTGTTGTCAGTCTGAGTAGACAATGCTGACCTTGATTGCTTGATAGTCTGATAAGGCAGTTTTTATGTGTTGCTTTCTGTTAATACTACTGTTCCAACATTCACAATTTTGGGGGCATATTTCCTTGAAATTCACAATTGTGGTGTGGCGTTATTACACGGCCGCTGAACTTTTGTTATGTCACTACTATAATGGTTATATTTCTAATTATAAAGTATATAGAGAATAACAACAGTAATTCAGAGAACGTGGAAGCATAACACATAAGTTTTGTCAAAGAGCTGTTTTGCAGAAATACAGACTAGTAAAGGATGGGGGAAAACTATGGTAAATGCCATATTATCAGATTTTAAGAGCGATAGTCACCATTATAAAAATTAAAAGACAAAATATAAAGATTTTTTATTGTCTATCAATTAAAATGGAACTATATATAGTATAGAGCCAGTTTGGTGTAGTGGCTAAGTGTGCAGTCTTTTATCTGGATGAACCTGGTTTGTTTCCCCACTACACATGAACCTGCTGATGGGACCTTGGGTCAGCCACAAGTTCTCTCAGCTGTTCTGCTCAAGAGCAGTTCTGGGAGAGCTCTCAGCCCCATGTACCTCAAAGGTGTCTGTTGTGGATAAGGGAAGGGAAAGGAGACTGTAAGATGCTCTAAAACTCCTTTGGGTAGTGAAGAGCTGGGTATAAATCCAATCTCCTCTTCATAAACCATTGTGATTTTTTGTTGTGACAGGATAGATATTCTTTGTAGTCCATGCGTCTTTTGTCCTTCATAGTTTCTTCTGCAGTTGATAAAGAGATTTCTGTTTAGCATCCTTACTGAGATCATGTTATATTGCATGATAGGTGAAGCATTTGGCAGCATAAAACCTTTCACTACAGCAGTGTTTCAGTGGGAAAAGCCTCAAAGGACCCCTTTGGAGATTCTTACTAGCAATAGGGACTTGAGATATCCATTTTACATTGCTGTCCTGGCAGTTCGACAGTTTTCCTTCCAGAACATATTGTTGCTGTTTCTCTTGTATGCTGTACTTAGCTTTTTCTTTCCTTACAGTTTCTGTATAGAGGGGAGGCTAAGGGGCTAACACAATTCTGTTACTGAATGTTTACTAACTTTTGAAGGCTGTTATCTGAAAAATATGGTTTAATTCAAGAGGGTTTTTTTTTTTATAGCTGTAGTTTAGTGGGGATTTCTTGAAGTATTTAAATTGATGCTTTATTAACTCTGATGCTTCAGAACTTGCACCTTAGTCTTGCATTGATCGCTAAGGCTTTTAAATATTTTTCTCACCTTGGCCAATTATGCTGTCATGTAAAACGGAAGACTTGGATGTAACGTATCTTAAGTTGACAGTTCAGCTATTTTTTAAAGTTACACCACTCCAGATTTTACAATAATATAGTTTTAAAAGAGAGGCCAGTGCATGTATACTAAAATTCCATGCACCTTCTTCCTTCACCCATCACTGAAGATGGCAGATATATAGTAATGTAACAGTTAAGCGTCTTCTGTACCTGATTGCCTGCTGATGGTCAGTTGATGTTTCTTAAATGACTCACTGAGAAGGTGGGAGGCTTTAGCCTCAGGGGGAACACCTCAACCAAGGTAGAGCTAAATGTTCTACAGGAGAAATGTATATGTTGGGTATTGTATGTTGCTAGCAGAGGCCACAGATGGAGTTTTGTGGCAGACCTGAAAGAAAGGTTTAGGCAGGATTTTAGTGATTCATATAGGCATAGCATGGACATTGCTTTTTCTTGCCATTTAATTTGGCCTTAGGCCACAATCACAGATTTCCTTATTTTCCTCCCATGCTTTAAACAAACACCAATTTCAGATTCCATTTTTGAGGTCTCTGCTCCATTGCACTTCATTTTCTTACATCCTCTGCATTCCTTAACACCTGTGCTGCTAGTTAAACTGAATGGCGGTGGAGTAATCTGATTCTGTGCCATACAAAATGACTCATTGCTGAGTCAGCCCCTTCACCAAGCTTAGCTCCGATAAGGATCCAGGCCTTGTGTTTGACAGCCCTGATTCATGTCTGCTTTATAGGCTGCCAGCCAGCTAGTGCTAGTCTGTCTGCTTTCCATAAGCAGATTACATAACTCCCAAAACACAAACACGAGGTACCTGGTGCAGTGGTTCTCAAACTGAACACAGGTGAAACCATAAGGTCTGCTTGGTGGTTGCATATCTCAATCATGTCCTTAGCATAGTGGCCATATGCAGCCTCTGTTAACTGTAGTTCTGGTAGTTTATTAAGTGAATTTTCTTCAGTGTCATTGTTAGCAACAGTTAAATGGGTGACTTCTTTCAAGTCACAACTGAAGTAGCACTGCATACCTCAGTGGGCTTTAAGTCAGTTCAACATCAGTAATTGATTTACTGTCATTTTGAATTACTCACTAGGGAATTTAAGTTAGCATTAGAAATATTGTGCTGCAGAAATTGCACAAATCATTGGACAACTACATGTTTAACAGCCGAGCCTCAGAGTGTTTTCACTGGCTTAAGATCCCATTGCCTTATTAAGATTTATGCTGGCGGAAAAGCAGTTAACATTCTACAGTAGGGTAGGCAGAGAGGAAGAAAGTACAAGAGGAACAAAAGATATCAAAAACATGGCAACTGTTCTCAGTAGGTTAAGCATTTCCATTTAAGCTGCTTAATATGCTGGTGTAAATTTTTTGAAACTGGGTTCCGTTCTTGAATGCATGGAATCACAAGCAGTAAAATAATCTTCTTTAAATTGATGGGAGTCAGGTTTGAAAATAACTTGCGCATAAATAGCAGTGGGCAGGAAAGTTTCCATTACTCTATTTGTAGAACACTTTCCAGTTCTAAAAACTCATTGCTTTGCAAAATGTGTAGATGCAAAACGTGTCAAAAATTTCTGGTTGAAATCTGAACTCTGGAGAAGTATATCAGTAAAAAGCAGTGGCATTTCATGCATAATTCTTTGGGTTTCCCAAAATTTTTATTCCTAATTACTTAACAATTGGAGCACTCCCATATCAGCATCTCAATATGTTAAATATTAGACCATGTAAGAGATAATATATGCTATTGAATTACGTCTTACAATATTTACATTGTTCCAGCAAAATAATTTCTAAAGTAATATTTTTATTGAAACAATATTACATGTGATTTTAGACCCCCGCCCGTCGAATATTTCAGCTCAATTGCATCTCTCTGGTGGAAATATTATTTACTTCATTTATATCCTAGCATTCTTCCCAATGGAAACCCAGAGCAACTTGCACTGTTCTGTCTTTCATTTTATCCTCATAACAACTCTAAGGTAGATCCAGGTGGTGGGCAGCCATGTTGGTCTGAAGCAGCAGAACAAAGTTGGAGTCCAGAGACACCTTTAAGACCAACAAAGTTTTATTTACGGTATAAGCTTTTGTGTACACTTGAAAATGTATACCTTGAATAAAACTTCATTAGCTTAAAGATGCCCCTGAACTCAACTCTGAGGTCGGTGAGGCTGAGAGTGTGTGTCTGGCCCAAGGTCACTGTAGCACAGTAGGGATTCAGACCTGGGTCTCCAAAGTTGTAGTCCGAAACTAACCACTGCACTGTATGAATACATAAAACGCATACAGTTAACATAGTAGTGTCTAACATTTTGTTCATGAAATGTGTTGGACGTGCTAAATTGGATCCTAGTAAATTTAAATAGTGAAGGTTTTCTAGAAAACCGTAGTAAATCAAGAAGGAAGATGGAATCCAGAAAAGCACAGCTTGCTAGAAAGGCCTACTGTTCAGGTTGAAACGAATGGAAGGTATTGGCAGGGAATCTTCTACCTGACTGATTGTGGCCAATACTTACAATACATTTTCCATCTACAGTTTTACCAACACAATGAAAGAACAATTAATTATAGCAGCTTGGTGTCTTTATTCACATTGAAATAAATGTTCATGTCTCATAATGTATCTAGTTTGGCTTTCCATCGTTGGCAATAATGCTCACGCTGGCTCTGAGGAATGGGTGCATAACCAAATGCTGCAAAGTGAGCTGGTCTAGAATAATATCAGTGTAAGAACAAAAACCCATTGTATAAAAACAGCCGGAACAAAATGGGGAGAGCAAAAATACCTGTGCAGTGGCAGACTTAAAAATAGAAACAAACATAAAACAAGGCTCAAAGTAATAGTGCAGTGTTCCAGTTGTTCAGTAATTAGGAAATAAAAATTTTCACCTGTGTGAAAGCCAGGGCTTCATGCCAAGAACATTTCTGGTGTGAGACTGTTGAAAAAACAAGATGTCACAACAGATATACACACAGGCCCCTCTGCTTCTGTCTTTCCTCTGAAAGTATGGGCACATGGAGCAGTGCCTCTGAAAATCTCAACTGTTGGGCAGATTCTTATGGGAATTAGAGGTTTCCAAGACTGTACAGAATTTAAAGCTAAGAACCAGTGCTTTGATGGGGGGTGGAAGGGCTTTTTGTAAATGGAACAAACATACATTGTAATGGTCAATATTGTAAGAGTTAATAAAAATAATAATTTTTTTTTTTAAAAAAAAGAACCAGTGCTTTGAATTGTGCCCAGAAATGATTTGGCAGTTCATTCTGGTAAGAGACGTTTCCTGTAATCTATCAGCTAGCAGTGTTGCTGTTGAATTTTGAACCATCTGGAAATTTAGAGACAACCTTATGCATAGCATATAGCATTACATCTCTTCAAACAAAAGCTATGTTTCCTTTGATGCCTTAACTGCCAGCACAATGGTCAAGTTGTGTGGTGCCAAAGGAGAGTGCATGTTTTGGGCAACTATTAGAAAGCGCTTTAATTAAATAAACAGAATGAGATAATTGCATCTGGAAATCCTCAGCAGGATGTTGTTTGTAATAGAAAGGCCCAGTGAAGCTTGCTGACAGTATCCTAATGAAAGCAACATCTCCATCAGTCACCGTGTATGAAAAGATGCATACTTGGTGCATAGCTTTCAGAAATAGCTCCATGTACCAAATTAAAGCATGTGTGACTATATATTTAAAGCACCCATTGAATTGGCATTTTGGAGAAGAAAAACCATTGGAAGACCAGTTGCAAGTTGCACGTGTAAATTGCAAAACAGACAGTAATTCACTACAGATATGGGTTTTAAAATAAAGCTGCATGAAGTGGTAGTAGTTATGCAGTAGTTGATTAAATTTAGGAAAGAAGCATACATGGTAGCAAACACTTGTATTCATCTTTGCTGCACTTCCACTCTCTAGTGCTCTGGACAGGATTGTGTGAATGGCCCCATCCTTTCCGCCTCTAATTCTGTTAGTCCAAGATCAAGATGGGTAGCCATGTTTTTCTGCAGCAGTAGAAAAGTGCAGGAGTCCAGTAGCACTGTAAAGGCTAATGAAAATTTGGTATGAACTTTTGTGAGTCACTGCTCACTTTTTCAGATACTATCTGAAAAGCTTTTTAGAAGTCTTTAAGGTGTTACTAGACTCTTCTTTTGTTAGTCTGAGGTTTGATGTCTGTCATGTATGTCATAGCACCATTGGACAGGCTTCTATCTTGGTCTCTGGAAAGTGGTATAAGTCTTTCTGTCAGTCAGGCTTAATAGTACTAAGGTACTCAGACTGTGCTTTGCACTGTGGAGGTTAAGAGTGTTGAGCTAGGATCCGAGAGATTAAGGCTTAAATTCCCACTCTACTATGAAAGCATGCTGGGTGATCTTGGGCCAGTCAGCCTATCCTATCTCACAGGATTGTTGTGAGGAGAAAATTAAGGAGGAGAATGATGTCTACTGCTCAAAGTTCCCATTTTAGTAAAAGCAAAGTGAGCATCACTCCTTGATACTTCTTGCCCTGACTGGTTGTCTCGACTAAAAGGCATTTGCTTTGAGGGCTGGTGTGGCATAGTTGTTAGAGCACTGAACTAGGATTGGGATCCTTTGCTTCGCCCTTGAAGCCTGCCAGGTAACCTTGGGCTCATCCCAGTCTTTCAACCTCATCTATCCTTACAAGGTGGTTGTTAGGATGGGAGGGGGGAACCATGTGAAAAGCTGCTTTGGGTAAGAAAATGGAACTTAGGTACTAATTTTTCACCTCATATAATTTTGGCTCACTTGCTCTAGAGGGGAGCCTGTGTTGCCAAAGCAAGCATGTAGCTACTTGGGGGAAAGAGGTAGAACCTAAAGGTTATTTCTGAGAACAGCTGGAAGGTGATCTTGTGGGTGACGGTAGAACCCTTTTGACCAGGGAGCTTGTTTGGCAATGAGGTGAACAAGCATAGAACATTCACAAAAGTACTAATGAGCTGTTATCTGAATGGAAGGAACCACCTTCTGGAGACCTTTACAGAGAGCGAGTTTCATGTGGCTTAACATGTGAACCAGACACATCTTTTGGGAAGACTCCCACCCTGCTCCAGGAGCATTTTTCCTATAACATGTTGGAACGCAAAGTCCTCTAAGTATGGTGAACATGACAACTCTTCTTTCAAAGTTTGAGGTTCCCTTAATAAACAACTATAACAAGATTTATTGAGGAGATAAAACTCCTAAGTAAGTCTGGTTTTGATACAAATTAGGCTGATGTGTGAACACTAAAGCTCATCTGTTTGGAATTTTATTTGCTTATTTACAGTTGCTTACAGAAAACTAGGGGTGGTCATAATTTTCTTGGTGGATGCAGTCATAGCTGGATAGCTGGTTTTAGAGAATGTGCTTCAGATTTTGTTTGCCTTTTTGAATGATGTTGTCCCTTAAAATTGATGCTGCCATTTCCAGATACGTAAAGTCATGTTCAGAATGTTCCAGTCAGTGCCTGCTTAATCACATAAACGTAAGAAAAGATTGCTGGTGCCAAACTAAGTACATTTAGAGAAAAACAGGGTGTCATCTTAAGTATTGTTGGACTGAGCATAGGTTGCTGTTATGAGAAGCAAAGAGTAGATGTATTTGTGGAATGGTTGGCTGATTTCTCTATACTTATTCTCCTCTTGAAGGCCAGTTCAAAGTGCAGACGTAGCAGTAATAACACTTTCTGTAACTGTACCACCATAGCTACAGGTGGGAAAAGCATATTCCCTGTACATGTTATGTATACAGCAAACTGGCATATGAGGGAGAAAGCTTAAATCTTTGTCTCTGCCACTCCTGTTTTCTGTGTACAGATAACTTTCTAACCCATTTGAGCAATGAAACATGTATCAACTGCAGCTTGAAGACCTGCCATTCTGAAAGGACTGTTGCATGTACTGTTTCTTCCAGTTTGAGCTGGCCCCAAGGACAATTTGTGATTTGTTTCCCTGGAATAAGAGAAGTAAATTCTGGTAATCCTTTATTTGTAAAGGGAGATGGCTGAGGACAAGAAAGGGCTCTTGACCTACCTTTTCCTTTGAAACATGAAGTATTGTTATCTTTGGCAGACAGTTCTGTAGAGGAAAAAAATGTAGTGACATGCTGGTAAGAAAGTGACTGAACAATTCTGGGCATCCTGTTTTGGGTGTGCTGTTGACAGTTGCTTCAGCTGATCTCAGAAGTCTGAGGATGAAAATGAACATTACATGCATATCATTAATGTTTGTTGAAATCCTTGGGTTTGTTTTTTTTTGTCTTAACTGTACCAGTACCTTTCTTGAATAAAAATATTACACATAACATAGCTTTTTGATGTGTAGTATTTGACAAAATATAGGTGTCTTTTGAGTACATCAGGACTTTCAGTAAGATGGTCAGAAAAATCAATACACCTAGTCTGTGTTCAGCAGTCAGTGTATGTGCCCTGTATCAGATACATAGAATAGGGAAATAACTAATTATGGCCCCAGAACTGTCTTGACTCTTCACAGTGCTTTTGTCTGTGTTATATATGTCATATTTTGAATCTAGACTGGGATTCCACAGGGGAAAAGTGAAGTCACACACCATAAAATGTTATGTATTTGACTACTGCCTACTTCTAGTGAACCCAGAGACAGCCATCACAAGTGCTAAGATCGAGAAGATTTTCCTTTAGCTCTTGTTGAAGTTACTGGTGGAATAATAGAAATGTGAAGGATAACTTGTATGTAGTAACTTTAAGCTTGCAGTTTGCCGGAGAGAGTTAGGTGGAGTTGTCTGTGTCAGCCTTTTAAAGCAATCATTATTTGAGCACATCTGATAGTGCTGGAATTTTGAAGTTTTAGCATCTGCTTTCTACATAGCATTCCGCTTTGTACAGATGTAAAGAGTCCCAGGGAGCAGTTGTTTACTCTGTTGGGAAAATCAGTGTGTATACCCAGTGGAGCTAATAGGGGCTTCCCTGTGGTTGTTTCAGGTTAGGAAAAGAGGGTGTCTCTCTGTGTGTCTTGGTTCTGCTCCGAATTTGGTCCTTGTGCATCTGTGAATTAAGTTCTGATCTTGGTATTCCTAGCACACACATAAATGATAGGCCCCCATTGAGAGATATAAGAGAGAAGTTGTAACATATGAATTGGCCCTTAGGCTAAAAGATTTGCTACAGCGTGTGCTTTTCATGGGGTAGACACCATTTTACCAAATGCATAAAATGAATTCTTAGTCATGATTTATATTCACAAGCAGGAATTTTTGTTTTTGAACCAGTTGATTTGCCAAGTTGAGTTTTGCTTATCTATATGCGTTTCTGTGTTTCAGTGGTTATTCACGACATTTGTGATGAATATGAGTTACATTAAGCAAGTTACAGAACAAAGTTTGAGTCCAGTGGCACCTGTAAGAGACAACAAAGTATTATTCACAGTACATAAGAGAAACCATGTTGGATCGGGCCAGTGGCCCATGCAGTCCAACACTTTGTCACACAGTGGCCGAAAAACTCAGGTACCATCAGGAGGTCCACCAGTGGGACCAGGACACTAGAAGCCCTTCCACCATTGCCCCCGCCCGGCACCAAGAATACTGAGCATCACTGCCCTAGACAAAGAGGTCCATCAATACCCTGTGGCTAATAGCCTCTGGACCTCTGCTCCATCTGTTTATCCAATCCCCTCTTGAAGCTGTCTATGCTTGTATAAGCTTTTGTGTGCCAAGCACACATTGTCAGATTAAACAAGTTAGTGCCCATGCAGGCTTAGAAAGTCAGCAGACCTATTCATGTATTGATTTGAATCCCATCAAAGTTTCTTCGCTGAAGACATTATGATTGGAGCAGTATCCTGGTGGATTAAAAGCTTTCATTTTTAAAAAATGTCACATTGTATATCATGCCGTATGATGAGCAGGTGAATGAACCCCTGGTGGCACCAGTGATGTTAGATGCTGTCATAGCGTTTCCTAAATACATGCTGGGGTAGAGTCGGTATCTGGCCTTGTTGAAGGTTTGGTCCCTGTACTGATGGCGCCACTGTATGTTTCAGTGTTGCTAGTGCATAATTGAGTTTAAGGGGTCATCTCTCGGCAGTGCAAAGCCTACCATCAAGGCCTGTGAGAAAAGTATCCCTGTTCAGCGTGAGCCATAATAATTAAAGATGCATTGCTGCGGTAGAACAGACTAACATCACTTCCCACTGGAAATAAGCTACATAGCTTAATATTGAGTCCAACCAGGGACCTGTCTACAAAAAGTTTGTCATGTCTACCAGTTGGGAGAGAAACCCCATCTCAGACCATGAGAATTAAATTAATCTGTTGTTACATTTTTGAGAAACTTTGTGCATCCTCTGACTTTGGTATTAAATCATTAAATAATGAAGAGTTTGAAATAATTTTGTTTTTATAGTTATGGCAGCCGATTAGTGCACACTTCTGTTTAGCGTCTAGTAAATGCATAAGCGAATAGGAGAGGCCAATAAATGCTGAACTTGGAGGGAAAAAATGTTTTCACCTGGGGGCCATAAGGTTGGCAAATTTGGCATAATGAAATTTATTTGGGAAGGGATAGTATAAAAGGAAAAGCTCCCTCCTTGGTGTTTGCTTACCTGACATACAAAGCAGTTCCTGTGGTGCTGATGGGGTGATTCCTATGGGGGATATAGGGTTGTATAGTGTGAACTACAATATTCTGCAGCTCCTGGAGTTTCTGAGTTCTCCTTAAGGTCAAACCTGTGAAGAGGCACTATTACTACAGTAAAGTGTAGCGCTTTGAATTGTACCCAGAAGCAAACAGGTACACAAGTGTAGATCGTTTAAAACTAGCAAAGGAAGTTCTTGATCACTCCTCTGTCACAAGCCTCACAGCTCCATTTTCAACCAGATCAGGCTTCTGAGCAGCAGAGTGCCTTAAAATAGTCTTAACATGAATGCTGTTGGAGCACTGATTGATCAGATCCTGTTTCTCAGGGACCTCAGCTGACACATCAGCTACATTTGACTTGCACCACGCTACTCAAATTGCAAACTTCTTTCTTCAGGCAGAGCACCCTGAACAGATTAAAACTGCAATCCCTGAATGACTGTATTATCAACTAACAGTTTCTCAGTCTGATCTGGACAGAGCTTTCAGTTTTGGCCCTCATCTGGCCCATTACTTCCCTTTGACATTCATTTAGGACATAACTGATTCACCTGGCAAGGAGAAGTGGACTGCATATCACATATACTTATAGAAATGCCTTGGCAGTAGGCACAGCACAGAAGCTAGTGGGAGAACTGGAGAGACTGTTCTGTTGTAGATAACTCTGGCTTTGGTCAACTGGATTGAGTCCACTGTTCTTAAAGTGTAGTATATTACCTTAGAGATTTACGTGATATTCACATATATATATATATCCGTTTTTCTCAGTACCTAGTTTTGATCATGTCATTAAATATTACTGTGGGTTTTTTTAAAAAAAAGGTGACTGGCTTAGTTTTTGTTTAGAACTGAGTAGAAGATTCTTTAAAAGTAAAACAAGTAATGATTAGCCAATGTTTCCCCCTCTTCCTTTTGGCAGATCATTTAAAATTGCATGATGTGTGATGAGCTGGAGATTCTTAACAGGGAGATTGAGAGGTTGTTACAAAGCTGCACTGTGGAAGAAAGCTCTTTAAACTCAGAATCTCTTCACCCATCAACCTCTGATTCCTGGGATGTAGTCACTGCTTCAGGCAATGAATCACAAGGCAGTTTAGTGAAGGTATTCACATACCTGAATGTTGTTGCAGGGGTCTCAGTATCACCCTGTATTTCCTTCATGTGACTTTTATCTAAATAACATTTATTTAGAAGGCCATTGTTGATAGAGGTTAACCTGTCCTTATCCATATGCCTGCCAGGTTTTTATATAAAGACTGGAACAATTAATAGACTGTTAGTTTTTGATCACTGATTTGCATTTTAGCTGAGAAGATGCTGCTTAAATTGTTTTAATATTCTTTCCTCTTAATAACAACAGCAGCAATAATGGCCTTTTAAAGTCAAGCAATAAGCAAAGGTAATTTGCCTTAGTCTGCATAACAACCCCAAGTCTTCCTCTGGTGGTTTCCCACCCTGGTATTAACTGTAGCTGACCCTGCTTAGCATTTGAGCAGTCTGGGCTAGCAGACTTTTAAAAAGGTAAAGATAGTCCAGTGTGCAAGCACCAGTCATTTCTGGCTCTGGGGTGAAGTTGTAACGGTCGCATCACGACGTTTTCACAGCAGACTTTTTACGGGGTGGTTTGCCATTTCCTTCCCCAGTCATCTACACTTTCCCCCCAGCAAGCTGGGCACTCCTTTTACCGACCTCTGAAGGATGGAAGGCTGAGTCAACCTTGAGCCATCTACCTGAGCCCAGCTTCTGCTGGGATCAAACTCAGGTCATGAGCAGAGTGTTTGACTGCAGAACTGCAGCTTTACCACTCTGCTTTTTTGCCTTTCCCTTAAGTCAGAAAATAGCCTGTCTCAGTGGTCTTTTGAACCCATTAGTAACGGTGCTTTCTGTGTGTGGCAGGACATTTCAGTACAAATACATAAGAGACAAAGTTATTTGTAAGAAAAATTATTTTGGTAGTCATTTAAAGACATTATTAGATATTGTTTGTATCAGCCGTTTAAGCAGTAGCTTAGTTTGAGTTAATGTTAGTTCTCGGTGCTTAACAAAATAACACTGATGCTGCACTTCTGGTTGCTGGCCTTAAAGTTGGGGGATGGTGTTAGAATCTTCAGGCTTTTGATTTGTGGTGGTTGAGATTTGTCGGTTAAAGAACCGACTGCATTGTTGATTACTGATGAAACCGACAGGGAGAGCAGGATAAAGAGAACATGTAAAGTAAGCACAGTCTAGAACAAATTCAGTTCTTAACATTTTAAAAATGGTCTCTATGGTGTAGTGTACACTGGGAAGTTAATTTTATATATTTGTTTCATAAATGTTGGTTCTGGGACTCGCATAAATACAGTTAAATCCAAGGAAGGATTTCTGATGGATAACTGATTGTAGTTCTGCTTGATTTTTACAGAAAACTGGTGAAAGAAAAAATAGAAAAGAATGCTGTCAAGTTACAGCAGTTAGATGACAGGTTCTTCCAAGTCTATATAATGTAAAGAAATGACATAGAATTACCCTTTTTAAAAACACTTGTGGGAATTTTGATGCTCTAAAATCACTGTGCTGTTTGTTACTTGAAACTGGTTAGTTGATTATGTGCCTGAGGAAAAAATGTAAACTCGTTTTCCTCTAACAGGCGGCCTTATCAAGTGGAGCATTGATGGTTTTCGAGTCTTCTGAATGGCATCAGGAAGACCCTTGTGCTTCTGACTTCCCCAGGACAGCTAGTGCTGTAGGGGCTATGCTGAGTGTCTCTGACTTCCTGCAACCCTCCAGCAATTCTTCTTTAGGCTTGGGTCGAACCACTGGAAAAATCCCAGCAACCTCTGTGTCAGGTAAAAGCATCTAGAGGACATTGGAGACTCTTCTGTTTCTCTAAACTTCTTCTGGAGATCTGGATTTCTCAGCTGTCCTCTTAATCTCTCTTCACCTGCCAAGGTAAACAGCTGCATTGGCATGTTCATTACTTCTTTTACTATACTGTGATTTTTCGCGGACAGGGGTGGCCAATGGTAACTCTCCAGATGTTTTTTGCCTGCAATTCCCATCAGCACCAGCCAGCATGGCCAATGACTGGGGCTGATGGGAGTTGTAGGCAGAAAACATCTGGAGAGCTACCATTGGCCACCCTTGTTCTAGGGCATTATTTCATTTATTTCTTGGGTCCTTGGCAGATCTTGCATTTGACATCCTTTGAGGATGCATATTGCTTACAAGCTGCAAACTCTAGCCGTTATATAATTTGAGGTTTCTTATCTGAAAATGCTGTGTGGCCCCCCTCCCAAGGTCACCGATCTTCTTAGCCCTAAGTAATAGATGGGCACAGGTCCTGTCCTTGTTATACCAACCTCTTTGGCCCTGCTTGATGCATAGGCTAACAGCCAGTCAGGATCCCTGGAAGGGTTAGAGGAGGTGGATGGGAAGTGGGGGAGTGAGAGAGAGAAAGTCTTTAAACTGTCTGGTCAGGCAGAGACAGTCTGAACCTTCAGAGAAAGAGAGACTGGAAGGGATCCTGTCGCAGATTTTGGCTCATACGTAAACTGCTAAATCAGTGAATGTGTGGAGATAGTGTTTGCATCTGCAGAATTTTAGTTGGGAGAAAATTGGTCTCAGAGTCTTTAGAAGTCTCAGATCATGTCTTTTGGGGTAAAGCAGACTAACGTGAAGAAGAGACAGAAGCTGTCTTGAAGCCCCAGTTTTTGAGGGAAACCAGAGAATGATTTGTAGTTTCTGAGAGGAGCTGACATTTCCAATGATAATCCTGAGGTTGAGGGAGGGCCATTATTCACCTCAGGAATATAAACTTGTCTGCTAACTGCGCTCTCCTCTCAACTGTGTTACATCTGTAAATAGTTTCTATTCTCTTTTTCCTGTCCTTGGAAGTAATTAAAAGTTACTGTTCTCTTTCTGTTTTCCTCATGGATGCTGAACTTGTTTTATTCAGAGGCTATTTGTATAACAATTTATTGGAGGCAGGACTTTTTAAATCGATCGTTAATTTTGAAAGTAGATCAATGTATAAATGCGTGTGTGTGTGTGTGTGTATTTTTCAGAAGTGAAATCTGGAGCAGAGGAAGGGAATTTGAAACCTGTGGTCCTAGAATCTGAATCTAATATGGAAAACGTTTCTTTTGGTATGTTACTTTTCCATTTACAAAAGTGGGTTTGAAAGTTTATAGCCTGCAGTAGACAATTTTCATTGGTAATTTGGTTTTTAGGAATCCAAATGAATATTCAGTTCGTGTGAACAGGTAAGCACATAGCCCTTTAAGAGCCTTGTACGTACGCAGCAGTCACATGCATTCTGCATCGGTTGTCTTGTTCATTGCTGCCCTAGGACTGTTTGTTGCCATGGTGCTGCTGTGACTGACACAAGACTGCTGTGGTGACACCCCTACTTCCCTCTTAGCTTTATGGCAGTCAGCCAGAAAGAGGACAGACATAGCAGCTGACATACTGTTGAGCTAAAGGGAGTACAGCACATCATTATAGGGGCTTTATATGTACTCTGTTTATCCTGCCCTAAAAAGTTCATGGCCGTTCACTTCAAAAGACTATAGAAGAGATTAAATCCATGATCAGTCCCCAGAAATAAACTTGTGCTTTCAAGAAAACGCTATAGCTGGTTTTTAGGATGCCTGAGGAAGACCTAGTTAGCATCAGACAGGTCATGTGAACACAAGAGTTGCAGATGGGGTTGTGTTTGCTGTAACGAGGCTAGAAGATTGCCTCAAAATCTTGCAGACCACACTTTGCATTCCTTCCAAGTATTGTGCACAGGAAGAAAAGGAGGCCCAATTGAAATCAACTAAAGACAAGGCCTTCTCAGTTGTAGCCCCCTGCTGGTGGAACCAACTGCCTGATGAAGTGAGGGCCTTGCGGAACCTTGTGCAGTTCCTCAGGGCCTACAAGACTGTCCTCTTCCAGCTGGCATTCAATTGACTTGGCACCGGTATTTAAGAGAAGTGGAAGAAGGCCATCACCACCAGAATAGCACCAACTCAATGTTCTGTTTTATTCTGTTTTAACTGTTTTAATCGTAGATTTATTTTATTATCGAATGTGTAATTTTAATACTCATTAATTTAATTGTTTGTGGGATTTTATGTTGTGAGCCGCCCTGAGCCTGCTTCGGCAGGGAGGGCGGGATATAAATCAAATAAATAAATAAATAAAACAGTTAAAACATGCAAATAATACAGTTTTTCTTCAGCAGCTTTGGATGACAAAGGTGAGCAAAGCAATGAAGATGAGCAAAAGACAGTTAAGCCCACTAGCAAGGAGTTCAAGAAGACGTGGGGTTTTCGGAGGACCACAATTGCGAAGCGTGAAGGCTTAGGGGATGCAGAGATGGATGTTGCTGAACAGCAGCCCTCTCCGCAACAGAGCTTGGCTCTTAGACGTAGCGGGCGGCAGCCCAAACGCACCGAGCGAGTAGAAGAATTTCTTACAACGGTGAGGCGCAGAGGGAGGAAGAACCTTCCTACGGCGCTTGAGGACTTGAGTGAGCCGACATCTTTTCACGTAACTGATGTCGAGACAGCTTCTGAAGGTAGCGTAGAAAGCTTGACAGAGATAAAACCTGCCTCTCAGAAGTGCAGCTCCAAGGACGGCAAGGGCCAGTTGGCTCAGAAAGGCAGGAGCGCAAAAGAGCAGGAGGAAGAGGAGGAGGACGAGGATGAGGAAGGCACATCCGACAGCGACAGTGATGGGTTAACCTTGAAAGAACTGCAGAACCGTCTGAGGAAGAAACGTGTTGAGCAGAAGCCGAAAGAGCTGACTTTAAAAGACTTGCAGAATCGCTTCAGAGGAAAGCAGCCCCCGCAAAGTGCTGCTGATGCGGTTGATGTCCAGGCTGACAGTCAGGTCAAGCTTGAAGCAGCTGTGAAGCAGGAGCCCAAGAATGCAGAGAACATTCAGGCCGGCGATCAAGAAGTTGCTGCTGAGGAAGTTGCGGAAGAGGTTCAGGTGAAGAAGGAGCCTCCTGAACAGTCGAGCGATGGAGCTGGAGAATCAGTAAAGAGCAAGTCAGAATCTGAGGTTTATGATCCAAGTACTTTGTACTGTATCTGTCAGCAGCCTCATAATAACAGGTATTTACAGACAATATTTTTATGTTTGGGAGGAGGGAGGGAGTAAAAAAATCAGATGAAGCATTGATTGATGAAGTGTGGCTTTTAACAGAACCTTGATTGCCAGAGTGTAGATGTGCAGTTGCTGTAAAGCATGAAACAGTAATTGTTCTGCACCAGTCGACTAGGAGTATTTGAGTGTGCTGCAGGTATCAGAGCCTTTGTTTTCATTGTAGAAAGCAGATGGGAGGTGATTTTGAAATTGTGCTTTTGTAGCCTTTCACAGAGAAGAAGTTTAAACATGGGGAAGGAGGAGACAGGATGGCTAGAATGAAAAAGACAGCTCTCTGATACTGTTTGAAGCTGTTTTCACAATATGTCAAGTCCTCGGACATTCAGTTCACAATGCACTCAGTGATCATTTAAGAGTTTTTATTGAGAGACTGAAACCGCAAGGCAAGAGGCTCCTTGCGAGAACTGACAATGGCGGGAGCACATCCCTTCATATTCCTTAGGGTAGCCATTAAGTTTCAAAGCAAAAAGGCGCCAAGCTGCTCATCCCCCCCCCCCATAGTCCCATTCCCATGTTCTCCAAGCGGGTGCAGGCACTGACCTTGGCTCCTAGGTGGACTGGTTGACTAGACGGAATGATACTTCTGTTTGGTACTGAAAAGAGATAGTGATTGCAGGCTGCGGGAGTGTAAGCAAAGGTAAGGCCTAAGGTTACTGCGGGACATTAGGCGACATAATAAACAATGACAAGAGACCCTCTTCACGTTCCATTGATGTATATGTTTGGATTAAAATTAATTTTTTTAAATGCTCTCGCTTTGCTTCCGGGTGGGGGGCGGGCGGACTTCTGCAAGTGTTTCATACCTCCCTTTCTCTGCTCTGTTTCCACTCTGTGAGGTGCAGAAGGCTTACCGTGCAAGTTGGGTTAAAACTGTTGGGGGAACTAGCGGTTGAGCACATTAGGGGGGAAAAAGCAATCTTGGGGAAGGGAATAAATGGATGAGCCAGGAAGGCCTGCAGGGCTACAAAGAAGAGACTGGTTGCGCAGTTGGGCATGAATGGCTTCACAGGGGACCAGGGGTCAAACAGAGCATTGGAAATGACATTGGATCATGGCATTAACTCAGACATTTTGGGCATGGAATTCTTTCAAAAGGAGAAGACTGGATATTAAGGAAGCAAAAGTTTTAGTCTGATGAATAGCTCAGTTTTGTGTCGCTTACTCTCCTGGCCTCTTCAGGCAGGCCATTCCAGAAGCCGGGATCCACAATGAAGAAAACACATGCATCGGCAGTTGTTGCTTTTGCCCATTTGCAGGCTGACATCTGTAGAAGCCCCTGCTGACTTGAGCGAAGTTGTCATGATGGAGCATAGAGAGTTGAGGTGGTCCCTCAAATAAAGAGGGCCCAAGGACAGTGGAGGGCTTGGTATGAGACAGCCAGTACTTTAAGCTGAGCTCAGTCACAAATGAGCAGCCAATGGAGTGTGTTCAGAATGGGAGCAATATGTGTACATGTGATTTCTCCATTGTGGCTCCCACCTTACACAGCGGGCTGCCTGAGAGGTCAGGAAGGCTCCTGCTCTCCTGGCCTTCCACAAACTGCAAAACTATACTATTCAAGAAGGCTTTTCTGCATAGGTGGACACAAGTACATTTGGGACTCTTGGTCCAGCAGCCTTCTATATTGTCTACTCAAACTGGCAGAGGCTCTCCAGGAGTGTTCCCTCTAAGCTGAGTTAGCATGAGCTAGCTCAGATTTTTAGCCTTCAGCTCACACATTTTTGTCTCGGCTCAGGAAGTATGACCTCAGAGCACACTCATTTATGCAGTAGCTCACAACTTTAATGCCAGTAGCTCACAAGGTAGAGTTTTTGCTCACAAGACTCTGCAGCTTAGAGGGAACATTGCTCTCCAGGATCTCAGGCAGAGGTCCGTCATACCACCTATGGTCAGGGGCCATGACTTGGTGGAGCATCTGCTTAGCATGCAGGTTCAATCCCAGGCATCTGCAGTTAAAATGATTAGATAGCAGGCGGTCAATGAAACTGCAAAACTAAAACTACTCAAGAGCTTTTCTGCACAGGTAATGGTTTGTTCGTTTAAGATGCTTTGCCAATATTTTTTTCAATGTTTTCCTTCTTTAGGTTTATGATTTGCTGTGATAGATGTGAGGAATGGTTTCATGGAAACTGTGTAGGAATTTCAGAGGCACGTGGGCGACTGTTGGAAAGGAACGGGGAGGACTATATCTGCCCAAATTGCACCATTCTGCAGGTTCAGGATGAGCCGGTCACTGAAACACAGAGACAAGAAACTGTGCTGGGGCAGTTAACAGCCGATGGCACAGAACTCACTAGCATAGGGACAGTTGAGCAAAAGTCGAGCGAGGACCAAGGCATCAAGGGTCGGATTGAAAAGGCTGCAAATCCAAGTGGGAAGAAAAAACTCAAAATATTTCAGCCAGTGAGTATTGTCTCCATTTACATGTACAGCCATGTTCAATTTCTAATAGGATGCATAAAGATTTGGATCAAAAACTGAACAAGTGAAGCCAACGTTGTGGGTTTAACTTCATATTTTGGGGGATATTGGGCATTTCACTTCACATGGCTTGGATCTTGCCATTTCAGAAGAAGGAGAGAGTTTTTCACTTTCCATTTTGCTAAATACACAATTCCTGTATTTTCTGCTTCAGTCCCTTGTCTCTTCCCTACTGTTTCCCTTATAGAGACATTGATTGGGGGACACACTTTGAATTTTTAATTGTGTCTCTTTTCTCTAATTGCTTACCTGTGCAATATGCATTTTTGTTGTAAGGATAAGAAGGGGGAAAGGCACAAGATAATGGATGGGACCATGTAAATTGTCAGTGGAAGAAATAGTTCCTTTTCTCCCTTCTCACAGCATCTCACAGTAAGACAAGTGAATTCGCTGCCATGTTCCCAGTGTCAGAGATTAGAGACAAGCTCTCTACTGATGCTGCATGAGGGCAAGAGAGCAGTTTTGTCCAGTTCCCCATCCTCAGGGCAGCCTCCTCTGCCCTTGCATGGCATCTTCTCCATACAGCTTTTCTCAGGTCATGGGGGATGCTTGAAGGAAAGTGGGGAAAGATCAGCTGTTGGCAAACTCCCATGGGTAGGCAGTTCATATGATCCCACCCATAATATGCACGGCCCTCTACATAAATTTTGCAACTCCAGCTAGTGTTTAAACAGAACAGAGTATTAGTGTTAAAAATAAGACATGTAACTTTTACACTTCTCCATTGCCTCATCTTTGTTGGAAAGCCACCCTTTAATCATCTACTAATCCTTACCAAGGCTTCTATATGTAGAGAGTTTCCACTACCGTCTTTCTTTCAGAGCCTGTGAAATAATAATGGGGTTCTGGCTAATCTTTACCAAGGTTTCTATACTAAAGTGTAAAGGTTTCTATATTAAAGTAACCAAATCATGTCAGAATCTAAACCAAAGTCTTACAATTTCTTGTTTTACAATTTACGTTGCATCCTATGAAACAAGTAAAAACCGACCAGTAGAAACACTGGCGATATGCAGATTTTTTTTCCTCTCATATTTGATGGTTAAACAGAGATGATTCCATATTGTAGAGGAAAACTCAGAATAGGTAAATTACACTTGTGTCAATCACACTTTATCGACTTCGTGTTCTACTGTGTCACATTTTAATCCTGTTCTTGCAAAGAGTTTTAGTGTACATTGTTCTCCCTCACTCATTTTATTTTCATAAGCAACCCTGCTGGGCAGGTTAGTTGAGGATGAGTGAGTAACTTGAGGTCACCAGTGAACTTTATGATGGAGTAGAGGATTGAATCTTTCAGATCTTAATCCAATGCATTTTTGCTTCCATTCTATAAATGAGTTTAATGCATATCAGTTCCTGCTATGGAGTGCACATCCTCTTCTTCTAAAACTTGCATTTCGATAACGTTTGTGGTTTTCAGCATGCCCCTGTGAGACATTGTAGCTTGCACAGAACTTTGTTAATAGGTTCCAGCCTTATATCTCTGTGAAGTGAAAGCAATCATGAACTAATTTGAAATTTACTAGCCACAGCAAACATTTCAGTTGTTCATGATTGACATAGTAGAAGAGCTTCATGTGTTCTGAAATGAGAATCTGGAGTGCAAAAGGATAACAACCAAACTTACAGAATTGGTCCACAGGCCTTACCTTCTGTTAACTTTTGAGAAACTGTAGGAGGTGAATACTTCTGGTTGTTGAAATATGTGTAAGTTTTATTGTTAGTTGTTTTGATTATGGTTTACTGCTATGACTACTTCAATATATATTTTCTGTATTTGGTCCAGTCTTTTATGACTTTATAACAAATTTAGACACAAATTCCAACTTTTATTTAAGGGTTGCAACCATTTTTATTTTATGTAAAATATCTGTACACTGCCTTTCCACCCAGTTAGGGCTCTCGGTTATTTAAAAGACATTGAAAACCAACTTTTAAAAAAATGCATGTCTGTAAACCAACAATTAAAAACAATCAAGGAGGGATCAGTAAGGGGATGCCAGGCAAGAAAAGTTCTCACCCACTGGTAGAATCTCTGGTGGACAGTGATCAGGAGAATAGAGGCATCTTCCATAATTTCAGTGCTGTGGCTGAGAAGGTTACTATGCATTTAGTTTCAGGCGCCAAGAGTATCCAAAGCAGGGCCTCTGAAGATGATCATAATGGTTGGGTAGGTTTGACTGGGAGTAGTTATGCAAGTCCCAGGCTATATAGCAGGGGTGGCCAATGGTAGCTCTCCAGATGTTTTTTGCCTACAACTCCCATCTGGCTGGGGCTGATGGGAGTTGTAGGCAAAAAACATCTGGAGAGCTACCGTTGGCCACCCCTGCTATATAGGGCTTTAAGATCAATTCTGGCACCTTTAGTTGCCAGTAATAACGAAATGACTGAATAATTGTCAATAATTAATTAATAGGCCTGGAAACTAGAAGTTAGTCCAGATGGAACAGGAGGGGACTATTGAATTTTTATCTGAA
Organism: Heteronotia binoei; assembly: GCF_032191835.1. NCBI lineage: Eukaryota > Metazoa > Chordata > Lepidosauria > Squamata > Gekkonidae > Heteronotia > Heteronotia binoei. The sequence goes on along the minus strand of NC_083224.1, from coordinate 20,016,789 downwards.
TAGTCCCACCATTTTTGTAGGTGGTTTTGTCTACCTGAATTGTAATTTGCAGGGCACATCTCTTTTCCTAATAATACTAGAAGCTAGTAGCCTAACAGTTAATCTCTGTGTGGTGGCTCCATGTTGATTTGTGGAATAACAAGTTCATAGGAACAGTCATTTCATGTAAGGCTTTTGAAATAGACAGAAAGCTGTTGCAGGTGATGCATGAGCTCCCCATTGGTCTTGCTTGCGATAGGTGCTCTTGTGTCTTCCAAGATGACTTGTCTCCTGTGTTACTTTGCTTAGTCAGGTAGACTGCTTGCTTGAACACATGGGAATGTCTGTTTGGCTCAGTTGATAATAACTCGTGAATTGGTTCTTGGAGGTATCCTTCTAGAGAATCATTTGTATTTGGTTTCTGTATCCCTTCTGCAGCAAGAGGTTTGCATCTTTGGAAATCATACTGGCTTTTAGTTTCCTTACAGGCTTTATTGTAATTATAGAAACGTATTGAGTTGTATCCCCCTAGTTCCTTCCACCAGTGATGGTGATTTCCTGTGGCACAAGGAACCTCAGGGGACAGCTTCTTGCTCCCAAAGGTATCCAGCCGCCGCGAACATGTGTGTACATCCTAATTTTTTTTAAAAAACCTTCTAGTTAAAAGTTCTTCAGAAGGTTCAGGCCCAGGGAGAGAACAATGCAGTGAAAGTTGCTCCTTTGCAGACTGAAATCTTGTGATGGGACAATTCTTGGAAATTTAAACATATGAAGTCTCCTGGGTATAAACACTTTGGATTCTGTGTATGCTTTGAGTCTCCCTTCCCACCTTAACATACTTCCTAAAAATGTACTAAAACATTTTAGCACAGCCGCTTTAAAAAAACCAGCACTAAAGTGGCAGCAAACTATTAAGAGAAAATTTTACAGAACATGACAACTTTGTCAAGCGACCAAGTATTAAAGTTTGGTGTTCACTACTACTGCTACTACAGTTGTTTCAGCTTTCCCAGTGTTGTGAGGTTTGAATGACTTTCAACATCTCTGTCAACTTCTTGTGCTATCCTTCAGGTAGTTGAAGAGCCTGAAGCAGCCAGCTGCATTGGACCTGGTTGTTCTAATGTGGCTCAGCCAGGCTCTGTGTACTGTGGACATGAGTGCATTATCAAGCACGCTACAGCCACCATGAAATTAATGAGTGAAAGCAAAGAACAAAAACCAAAGGAGAAGACAAGAGTAAAAGTGGAACGATCTGTTGTCCCGAAATCTCAGCCTCCGGTAAGCCTAAATAAGTTTTGACGCAAATCTCTTCATGTGTAGAAGATATTTTGTGTGCAGCATGCTGCCACTTTGAGGTTTCAAATTATTCTTCAAATGGGTCTGCAAATATTCTTGAATATCTCATTTACACTCACATGATTAATAGTAGTAAGTAGGCAGTGTTCTGTAGCAACATTCTTAATCTTAAGACGAGCCTAGCACAGAAATGTCATATTGATATCTGCCCTTCTTGATACAATCGCAGAACGTACAGTCTTCCCTACTAACTGTCCACATCTCTTGAGTAACGACTGCTGTCCCTTCAAGTAAGAATATTCAATTTTTGCATTGCTACTAAAAATCTCACTGTATGAACTTAAAACTTAACTATTTTCAGACTATTTTCAGCAGTTTGTTGAGAATCAATAAAATTACTTTGGAAAGTACAATAAGTGGCTTACTGGCACAAAAAGATTAACTGTTTCTGTATGTTATGTCCATCTCGGCGCACCGTTTCCAAAGTATCACCCCTTGCCCCAAGGCTTCAGCTGTACTGTGCTGTGGTCATAAATAATACACAGCATTGCATTTCAGGTGTCCTGCAGAGAGCATCCAACTGCAGCTCAGGCATTTCTTGTGGGCAGTTACCCCGAACCAGGCAGTTGCCGTGCTGTAGCATCACAGTAACTAGAATAAACTCTAGGCTTTTGTGTACATGTCTGTTCCACTTGGAATGAGCTTGAGTCGCGTTTATAACGTTAGTATCATTTAGCATTTTAGAATGTCTGAAGTTCTTCATGTTAAAAACAAAGAGCAGTCTTTCTGGGTTCAGCTAAGGATCTTTCTTAGCTGTTTGTAACACTGGACACCCAGAAGGAAGCTCACAGGCGGAACATGGAATGATTTGCCCCCCCACACACACACCTGATATATAGAGATGTACTTCCTTTGAACGTGAGAGCTCATTTTGCTGTCGTGGTACAGCCATTGCTATCCTTTATGACTTCTTGAGAACTTAAGCTTTCTCAATAATCTTTGGATTGATATTTTAAGGCAGACAGTATTATTCTCACATTGCTGGGGGTATCTGGGTAGGGTTGGGGCTAGGAGATGGTGGCTTACTCATGGCTACCTGGTCAGTTCATGGCAGAGGAGAGGTTGTTTGACCCAAGGGCTTCATGGTTCACAGCTCATTCTCAGCCGCTGTTAAGTTCTTTCCACCCTGGGTCTCACATTGATGGGAAGTATTTTTCTCCCCCTGCTGTGCTGTATAAGAACATAAGAGAAGCCATGTTGGATCATGCCAATGGCCCATCTAGTCCAACACTGGGTCACACAGTGGCAAAAAAAACAACAACGGTGCACACACACACCTGAGTGGAACAATCCTTAGGATTGTAGCTGAATTATTGCCCAAGAATTCAGCTTAAAATAGTTTTGTCTAATGGCAAGACTTTAAAAAAAAAAAAAAGAGCAAGAACAGTTCCTATGTATTTAGGTGGCATAATAATACTGTTACTGGCAGCTGGATAGTACCATGCTGTCGATTCTTGGGGATTCTAGACCAGTCCAGTAATGGACATAATCAAACTGCTGGTCTTTGCTTAGAGCAGGGGTGGGGAACCTTTTCTCTGCCAAGGGCCATATGGATATTTATAACATCATTTGCGGGCCATAAAAAATTATCAATTTAAACAATGCCCTGCTGAGGGGGAATGATTCAGGCCAGCAAAATTAATGCAAATAATTGTTTTTCTACTTGAAGTCGTGTGGGAAGAACCTAATCTGGCGCACACACGGCCTGCCGCCCTAGGCAAATGCATAGGTCCAGGGCTTTTTTGTAGAAAAAGCCCAGCAGGAACTCAGCATATTAGACCACATACCCTAATATTAGCATATTAGGTTATGCACTCATTAGCATATTAGGCCACACCATCTGGGATAATCAAGTGCAAACTGAACTGTGACAGTAACTTTTCCAGGCCCTGCAGCAATTCTGGCCGGCCAGCCAGGCCCCAGGGAGGCTGCCGCACAGTACATCTGGGCCCTGTGATCCTTGCCTGGCCCTGGGGAGGCTGTTGCACAGCGTGGCTGGGCCCCATGATCCTTGCTGGCCAGCCAGGCCCCAGGGAGGCTGCCACATGGCTCGGTTCAGCCCAGCAATCCCCGAGGGCCACACCAAGTGATCTCGAGGGCCGTATACAGACCTTGGGACAGAGGTTCCCCACCCCTGACTTAGAGGCTGGGGGTCTGCCACTCGGTTCCTCTCTACAGAAATTCAGATCTGTAGTGGCTTCAGCTCTAATTTCTGCTTTTGGTGGTAAAAGCTCTTAGACTCCCTTTCCTTTTTATATATATAGCTGTTCATTTTAGAGCGTCCAGCTTTGTACTTTGGGTCCAGAGCTGTAACACTTGTTTTTGTTGCATGAGATGTTTGCAGTACCTCATACGTACTTGACCCAGCTTTATAATTGCGATGCTTAGTGATTCAGGTTCTGCTGATTACACAGGCAGGTTCCAAACCTCCCTCCACACAGAAGAGACCAGCTCCTGAGAAAAGAGAGATGGCAGTGAAGAAAACAGCAGTGGCGGCCCTTAAGACCGAAGGCAATGCTCAGACAGTTGCTAAAGAGCCAGCCCCAGAAAGCAGCACTCCGTCCTGGGCAAGCGATCATAATTATAATGCAGTAAAGCCAGAAAGGACTCCTGCCATTTCATCAGCACTGTTGTTCAAATGTATGTATCTCACAGGATATTCCTCTGCAGTCGTTTACCTTTTCCTTGGTCACCTTTCCCACTTTTTGACTTTGCCAAGTTAGAAGGGGCTTTTAATTATTCCTTCACCTCCTCCCCATCTTCAGAGATTGCACATGTACCTCTCAAGAGCTTTGAGGCTCATACATGTTATTGGCAACTTGGGATTTATTCACAGGTTGTGTAGACAAAATTACTTTTACAGGCATATAAGAGCAGGTTAACTTACATAATACTCTCCATAGATCATATCTAGGTAAGTACTATAGGTGATGATATCTGCAGATTTCCTTAGGTTATATATGATGTACAAAGTAATGGTTATGTTCATGTCAATTTTGGTCCCTGTCCATCTTTGCCTTTTGGATTGGGAATGCCAACACACAAAGGTTTCTAAATGATTCTGAATAATGTACACACATGCACAAATACACAAGTGTTAGCTGTCAATTTTGGGGAGAAACCCTCCTTCCAAGCAACTGACTTAATATAAGGATGCCTGTTTCTTTCTTTTCTTTTTTAAAAAAGACTGCTGTAAGTTGTATGCTAGGCAGCCTGTCATCAAGCCACATCACCATATATTATAATTTTGCAGTATTTGAAGAACATCCTTGGGCTCTTGTTAGCTTAGAAAGGTAAGTAAATGCTTTGCAGTGTAAAAAGTCTTTGCTCTTTAAAGACCTTTTTGCTGTCTCCACTTTAACAATGTTGCAGTATAGCCTTTGTCTTTCCATGTATCACACAGTGGAAGGTAACTGATTCTGATTTTAATTTTATATCTGCAAGGTCTGATGTAAGGCTCTGGGCAGGAGTCCTTTAGAAAAGGGTAAAACTATTATGTTTGCTACTAAAGTAACTTCACCATTGTCCACAAAATTGTAAATGCTTATATGATGAATGCATCTTACACATGATCACGAGAAGATGGCTTTGGTGAACCTCTGGAGGGACGGAGTTCCAAGGCTGATGAGAAGCTACTGAGAACCCTTTTCTGCCTGCCTTCATTTTTTGGGTGTGGCACGCACACAGATGGATCTCACTGGAGTGGGAGAAGGATGGGTGGTGTATGTTGGGGGTGGGGTGGGTCCAGACCACCTTTCCAAAACATAAGGTCCGAATGATTTGATTGAAAATCAGTGATAGTTTTCCCTCCACCTCATTAGCTCTCTGTTGTTCGTGTGTACTATTATTTTACTTAGTAACTTATATCTTACTTTTGTCTCCGATGGGGATCCAAAGGAGTTTGCAACATTGTTCTGCCCTCCATTTTATCCTCACAACACCCCTGTGAGGTTTTTAAAATAACGTATCCTACTTCTCAGATGTAGCTTCTGAGATGACCCCATATTATCGATAAAGCAACTTAATGCTCCTTTCTTGATTAAAAATGTTGGTTAACATTGGGTCTTTGTTTACACAGTAAGATAAAAAAAATACAACCATTAATTTGAGAGCTGGGAAACAATACAGTTACTTACAAAACACATCACTCGTATGGCACATCAACAGCCCAAAAGAATGGACCAGTTTACTTGACAGGAAAAGTGACTGTCAAGAAAGCTGATACTAACAGTGTAATTTTCATGCAGATTTCATGTAAGCTGTACATTAGAAGTTTAACGCTAAAACCAAATGAGCATTTTTGTAAAATACCATAATTGAATAGGAGAGTTTTGGGATTGTTTTTATTGTTGCTGCTGCTGTTGTACTTAAAACTGGACAATATTTGATTCACTTTGTATTTAGTGAAGAGCATTCAGCATCTCAAGAAGGTACCACCATCAAGGTAAGTCTTACGGATGTCTTGAAATTCTTGTATCGCTGCTAAAACTACTAAATATATAAATACTTAGAACGCCTGGTTGAGAGCACATCTGTATTATTAAATTACCTGTTTAGTCCTGGCTTACTGTGGGCCATTGTGACTGCTCATCGTCTGAAGGAGTAGCGCTGGATCTTACACATACATCCATGGAATTCTGTTGTTCACACCCCTGTGTGAAAAAACCCAAAAATATTGTAGAGAGGGTAAACTCTACAGTCAAGGCACTCTGTATTTTTGTATTAGACACACAGCACTATACTGAACTCCAGCCAATTTTGCATCTCTTTGATTTCTGCACAAGCATCTAAAATAACGTGCCTCCTTTCTCTGCTGTCTGCCTAGGGTGCGTACTGATGGCCCAGTGCTGACCCAGTGCCTCTGTGTCATAGTTCATTTCCCTGAGAAACAATTTTTAGTGCCATTGAAGTGTTAACTAGATGTTAAGAGTTGGGGATTGCACTAGGCCTCCCTTCCGAAAGAACACTTAGTTATTTTAGAATGGTGTACAGCCGATCCATTTGGTTCTGCTGAGTTACTGCAGGCTGCATCTGGTGGTATACATTGTTCTTGAAGCTAACACAGGATAACCCAGTGCCCCAGGAGACTGTGAAATTAAAAGAATTGGGGAGAATAAGCATAAAGACGGTTGCCACAGGAGCCGCCATGTGATCATGTGAGCCCGCTTGCAGGATAGGGCAGGGTATAAATAAAAAATTAAATCAGCATCAGGGGCTGATCAGACTACAAAAAGAGATGAAGCACTATATCCTTTTGAGGTGGCCAAGTACCTTGGTGTTCACTGACCGCCTTTACCTAAATTCCTGGGGTCAGTATCTGTATGTAAGAAAGGCAAGAGGGTTCTGGTTTACCCACCGCCACCTGTACATGACTCGAGTTGAAGTTTCTTTTGAGATGGTGTCCCATTTTTCCTCCAATGATATTGGAGTGATATTTATTTATGTATAGTTTTCACTTATTTATTTATCAGATTTATATCCCGCCCTCCCCCGACAGACTCAGGGCACTTAACAACAGTTTAAAAACATTAGCAATTTACAAACATATTAAAATTAAATATATGAAAACATTTCCATACATATAAAAAATCCAAGATGCCAAGCTTCTGATTTCCGTTATATTAGTTCAGTGAGATTGTCGGTGCTGAAGGTAATAGCCACCTTCCCCTAACCATTAAAGACGAGTTTGAATAGTTCCGTCTTACAGGCCCTGCGAAACTGTGGCAGGGCCCTGATGTTTTCGGGGAGGGCATTCCACAAAGTGGGGGCTATTGCCGAGAACGCTCTGGCTCTAGTGCTGGTCAGTCGAACTTCTTTCGGTCCAGGGATCTTAAGGAGATTTTGAGACCCTGAACGTAGAGCTCTCTGGGGTACGTAGGGGAAAGGCGGTCCCGAAGGTAGACAGGTCCCAGGCCATATAGGGCTTTAAAGGTTATAACCAGCACCTTAAAGCGAATCTGGAACGCTACAGGCAACCAGTGTAACGCTTTCAGCACAGGTTGAATGTGCTCCCGTACAGGTAGCTCCATTAACTACCTGGCTGCTTCGTTTTGCACCAGTTGCAGCCTCTGAAGTTGAGTCAAGGGCCTCCTCCGTGTAGAGGGCGTTACAGTAGTCTGTTCTTGAGGTGACTGTTGCATGGATCACTGTTGCCAAGTCATCGTGCTCCAGGTATGGAACCAACCGCCTTTGTAGCTCATCTTTCTTGCTATGACTTAAGACAGATGGGAGGTGGGAAGTGCCCTCAAGCAACAGCTGACCTGTGGCGACCCCATCATGTTTTTAAGGCTAGACACATTCAGAGGTGGTTTGCCATTGCCTGCCTGTGTGTCACAACCCTGGTATTCCTTGGTCTCCCATCCAAATAGTGGCCAGGGCCAACCCTGCTTGGCTTTTGTGATCAGGCTTGCCTGGGCGCCGTCCAGGTCAGTGTCAAAACAGATTCCACAATTTTAAAAGGTTTGATCAGGAAGCATAAAGCACCAAGTAAGCAATGCATAGGGCTAGGGTTACAGAATTTGGAGCAGTGCAAAAAACAAAGTCTGAGACATAACATGCCATGATGTAGGGTCAGTTGCAAAGGTTAGAGGCAAATGCCGTGAAGGCAAGGGGATAATGCATAGTAAGCATAGGCAGCAGTCTATTTTTCCTTAGAAAAACCACCTCCTGAGTGATTGCTATACTTCGCAGGAGTAGTGGGCTGGAGAATGCAGAATTTCCAAACCTTAAGGAAACTCTTGGGTACGCAGCTTAAACACTTAAGCAAATAAACCATGTTCTGTTGCTGTAAAACTGTACATCTGTATTCTGTGTTAGCGTCTCCACTGCAGCCGTTTAAAGTGGATCATTAGTGAAGTGGGCGGGATTTTATTTTATTTAGGTACTGTGTTATCCTGTAGCGGTGTCCTAAGTTCTCTCTCAGCCCTGAGAAAGCTTCAAGGCACAGTCAAAACAGACGGTGGCACAGAAAATCCCAGTAATGACATAAAGTGATTCAAGAGGGTACAAGAAACAAAACCAATCAGTTGTTTCTGAGAGCTGACACAGTGCCACCAACTGGACAGAGAAAAAACTTGGTGATTTCTCTTCTCTTGATACCCTGCCAAAAATCAAAAATTCAACCATAACATTAAAAACAAATCTGTGTTTAACTTCCACATACCAAGTGTTTGTCTTGTACAACAAGTAAAAGAAGTCAGTGTATAAGCCCTTGATGTGCTTCTGGCTGTAAAACATCGTTTACTTGTGAATGCCCCCCCTCCCCGCAAAAAAACGTAGATGGGTAATTGGGGATAGAAAACGTGTTTGGTTAGTGGAAAAATGGATAGACTTGGGAACAAAAACAAGCAACAATAAAATTAGGAGTAAGGATATTGATTTAAAACATTTTTATGCTACTTTTCTACCTAGATAGGGTACGTAAATTGGTGAACATGAAACCACTTGGACATTTAAACAGCCCTGATGATATAAAATTATTCAGTGGAAATGTCTAAACACACATTTATTATTTGATAATAGGAGACCTTAAAAACCTTTTCACCTTTAAAAAAAGCACAAGACCTAAAGTGCCGGGGGGGGGGGGGGCGGGTTTCCATATAGCTTCAGTGTCTTTATCTGATTGGGACAGTCGTCAAGGTAGAGGGGGAAAGGCAAGTGGGCCTTAAAGTGCATATTCAGAGTACTTTTGCATATCACTTAAACTGGCTCCAGAATTAACCATAGGAGCTCTCTGAGCGGATGTTTATAAGCTGTGAATGCTGAAAAGATTTTTTCTAAGTCCTGCTTGTCCTAATATAAACAGTTTTCCATTATGCACAGAAAAAGTTCTATTCAGTATTTGAAATCAGCTGGTCCCACTCCTTCAATGGAACAGACCTCAAGATATTCTAATAGAGCTTTCAGAGATAGCTGTAGTTCTTAGATCCCAAGAGGAAGTGCAGTATTTTTTCTTTATTAAAAGCAATCGGGGTTACCCAAATGCATGCTGCTTGCTCAGATGAGAATTTGGAAGGCAAGGAGGTCAGGTGCTAATAGATGATGTCTCTGACGGTCTTTTGTTCTTACCTGAACCGAAGTGTGTTGCATTCTAGAGCACTAAAAACCAGTTGCCCAGGGTGGGGCAGGGGAGGTAGTGCGGTCCAATTCCAACATGCTGCTCCACCTCAATCCTTTGTTTATCAGATACTGAGTACAATGGAAGAGTGATTGCTATTTGTATAGCGCTGTTTGTATTTTTATGAGTATCTCCTTAAATTGGCTTGAGTAATTAGAACTCTCCCCACCTCCCCCAATAAAAAAGGGTTCTCTGTGCTGGTATTGCACCTCTCCAATTTTAGAGACAATGGTGCAGATCCTGACTGCTGGTGGCTTCTTGCTGTGCCTGAAAGCAGTGAACAGGAGCTGAAGATGGCCTCCATGGAGCTACATTTTCAAGACCTCTCTATGAAGACTTAAGCAGTGGGCTGCACCATATATTGCAGGAGAAGGTGTATGAGCTGCGAAGTCACCTGCTCACCTGGTGTGGGGGATGGAAGTGTGAAGACCATTCTTACCCCACAGGCTAATGAGAGTCTCAGTGCTTTAAGACATGGTAGAATGTTCCCCAAGATAAAATGTTGCATTGACCTTTAGCGCCAGGCTTCAACTGTTGGGCACTGCCTTTGCAATTGGTGCCATCTTGGATGACTCGGCGGAAGAAAAAGAACCGGGAGAGGGCATTCTTCCCTGTCCCCAGCACATCACTGCAACCTCCTCACACAGCACTTCACATTTATCCAGTTTCATCTTTCTGAGCATTAGGAGAAAGGCCGCGTACAACAAACATTTAGATAGAAAGCTATAGTTTATCAATTTGTACCACTTCCAAAGAGCATGTTATCTCCTCAGCCTCCTTTGATGAGGCTTTGGGGGTGGGGGGAGAATGGATTGCTGAAGCACACAGTAATTGAAGTAGATTAATGACGTTTCCATGAACCAAACGTTCAGGGCCACGAGAGGGTGCTTGAGTGGTGCCCTTCAAGCAAATGCCTCTTCCAGGAGCTTCTGATGCTCCGCTGTGTTGCGTGCATCTCCCAGCAATGCGACCATGCAGCAGCAACAACACTTGAAGTGTTACAGTGTGTGGTAAGTAGTCTTGTGGAATGTCTACAGCATCATGTGTTTTGCTGTTTTTTAGCTGTATCAAATGAGCTGCTGTTGTAGTCTTCAGATATTCTGCCTGCAAGAACTCGAGCCCGTCATTTGCGTTATGAAGATTGAGGGTTATGGTGTTCTTGCTTTGTTTTGATTTTTTCTCTCCCTGGGAGTTAGTCATTCCTGCAGGCATACCCTCGATTCCCAGTTCAGGGAACAGTTAATCTGCCATTGATTCCTTGAGGTTGAAAATGCAAGAAAACCATACGATGCAAAAAAGATTGTGGAGCTGATTCCCGTCACATCTCCCATCTGGTCCGACGGATGCTTTATTTCAGGGGTGGCCAACGGCAGCTCTCCAGATGTTTTTTGCCTACAACTCCCATCAGCCCCAGCCAGCATGGCCAATGACGGGCTGATGGGAGTTGTAGGCAAAAAACATCTGAAGAGCTACCGTTGGCCACCCCTGCTTTATTTTATTAGGCATACTTGTGGTCTTGAATGCTACAGGAGGTGAAAATACATTTTAGCTTTAAAGTTTTAGACCATGCAGTGTTAGTAAGACCTGGCTCCTAAGGGAGGTGTACCTTTGGTGAACAGTTCAGCTTTGTTATTTCCCTTTCCCCTACGGAGCATAGTGCAAAGAGATTAATTCAGGACCGTAAACGTGTTTTGAGGTGAGGGGTGGGAATGAGAACAACGTTCTTACTGCTGTGGAGTGCTCATTTTCTCTCTTGAGACCAGCAGAAATTGAAATGAGGCCTGTGAAGGTTTCCCATCTGCTGCATGAACTTGCACTCCAAGCCTCCTCAGACAGTGGGCATACATGCAAGACTCCCACAAACCACCGGCTGTGAATTAGTCTAATTGATGGTTGCAGAGCAAGTCCGTTGAGACCCTGCAGATATCTTCTCTCCAGAGATCTGCCAAATACTGTATCACCCTTTATGCATCTTGGACAAATGTCCAGTTTCTCAGCTCTGTTCAATTTAAACACTGGGCTGAATTCAGCTGCCCCGTTCCAGGTGGTTGCTGAGAAGCTTCTTGAGATCAAACAGGTTAAACAGGTATTGCATGCCTTGAAAAGGGTATTGGCCCAAGACTTGAAGCTTGTTTGTATGATGATTGCCAACAGCATTCTCTGTTGCATGGTGTCCAATCTGCAAGGTTGGCTATGTACAAGAAGCAGTTTCATGCAATAGGGTGGTTGGGGGGGAAGGGGAACACATTGCAAGCTATTGTGCTGATATGGCTGAAACGGCCATTCCAAGTGAAATCTTTCATACACTTCCCAGTTTGAAGTCAGTGTGATAGGTCATAATAGCTCTACCACAAAGGTAATGAAAATTATTCCTTAGTTCAAACTAAAATATTTTAAAGTGGCATTGTTGCAGTCTCAAAACAAAAATAAATAGAAAACTCAAGTTTCTGTCCACAAACACCTGACCTGTTACCTTTCCATTCAAATATCTTCTGTGAACAAAGCAAAAGAATTCAAATGTATGAACTAAACCAGGGGTGTCAAACTCATTTGTTATGAGGGCCAGATTTGATATAAATGAGACCTTTTGGGGCCAGGCCATGTATGTCATAAAATAAGGCCAGGTAGCAGAGATTTAAACTGTATAAAGAACACAGACGAAAACAATGTTTTTTCAAAAACTTAAAAACATGTTTAAAAGATTAGCACTCTTGCAGTATTTTATTTAACAGGCTCTGATAACTGACACCTCTTGCTCTGAATTATTGCATCGAAATCTGGAGACTGTGCTGTAGCAAACTTGAGTAAGCTGTTCGGGTTTTGTACTGGTTTGTGTCTGTAAGTTACAAGCCTACTTTTGATTTATTGACATTCATCAGATTAATCTCATGGTCAATGTTTTGAGACTAAGATCCAGGGGGAAACATGAAATGGCGGGGCATTGTGAGCTTTTGTACATAAGTTGCTTCGTGCTGGTCAGCCAATGGAGAAAATAGTTTTGCTCTATAGTTCCTGTGCGATCAAGCAAGCCTGGCAAAGCAAACTGATGCAAAAGGAAGCAGATGACAGTTGTTTTTGGGCCTGATAGGAGCTCTCTAGCAGCCTGATCCAGCCCTCAGGCCACATGTTTGACACCCCAATCTAAACTGAATTAGGTACATATAAGAGCTATTGGAATAGATTAGATACCACAACTACAGAGGGCACAGAAGTAAGGTGGGAACAGGTTGTATATGGCATAGGCTTGTGAAAGATTTGTAGTAAGTCATAGTTGTAAAGAATCCCTGTAAAGTAGGTGCCCCAGACACTTGTAGATTAGCAGCTTTTAGCAGATTCTACCATCACTTTTAAAAACTTATTTTTAATAATCAGGACTTGAGTTAAATCAAGTTTTCAGAAATCTGTGGGCACAGTGCTGAAATCAAGTTCGGGAATACAGCCGTAGTGTCTGCTAGACTGTATTTACTAATCTTTTCCTTATTAGTTTCCACTGCAGAGCTTGGATCATTACCTCTTAGGAATCAATATGCTATTTTCTAAAAATGAGACTTAATGGTCTCTATGTGAAGACTTCTCAAAAGTGCTCTGGAAAAGGTCTGGTTTTCCAACGTTAGGCACATTTTTAAAAAATTGTGTACTGAACCATTAATGCAGTATCAGGATGTCAATAGGATGTAACTTTGTGCTGTTTGTAAAGAAAAAAATAACTTTACTGATGGTGAAAAATACCAGCTGACAATGACAAAGGGTCTCCTTTCAAAAGAAAAAGGAAAGGAAACATGCTAAATAGGATCAATTTGAAATATTCTCCAATAACTTAGCCGATATTGGATTGGAGCCAGTGGAAAAGGTTTCCAGCAGCAGAATGGAAATTTCTCATCTCCGTCGTCCTGCTGCTCCCCTGAAATGCTGTTCTTGGGAGACTTCCATTACTGGAAATTTGCTGGATCAAACTGAAGTCCCAGCATGCTGTAATACGTGCATGCTTAATCTTGTAACGCGAAGTAGTTGTAATAAATGACTGTTGATGTGAAAATAATAGGCTAAGGACCACACATGAAGCATATAGGAATGGTGGTGATGGAAAATGCTGTCAAGATATGGCCAACTTATGATGTTGCCATAGGGTTTTCATGGCAAGATATAAACAGGTGGTTTTGCCATTTCCTTCCTCCACGTAGCGACCTTCGTGCTCGCCCCTCCAAATACTGATCAGAGCTGACCCTACTTCCCAGGTCTGATAAGATAGGGCTAGCCCGGGTCATCCAGGTCAGGGCATTTCTGTGGGTTCTGCACTGGGCTTTTTGAATTCCTCCTTAAACTCGGCAGAGCACAGACTCAACTGTGAATGTGTTCTTGTGGCTCAACTGCTTCAGTGAAGTACCATGCAGGACTCTGTCAAACACTTAATTCTGCTCGGTATCAGTTTTAAGAGAAGAACATAAGAGAAGCCATGTTGGATCAGGCCAGCGGCCCATCCAGTCCAACGCTGTCGCACAGTGGCCAAAAAAACCAGTGGAGTCAGGATTTCTGCAGTCCTAATCCTATTACATTGCTTATTGCATGTCTCATCTTACTGATGCATTGATTTATACTGTAATCTGCCTTGGGCTTTCGTGAGGAGAGCATACTGTAAATGACATACTTTAAGAAAAAAATAGGCTTTTTAAAACTTTGGGAAACTGACCTGTATCCAGCCACACATTCTGAAGATTTAAAGGTGATTAAGGTTTTTCTACGAGAAGCAGTTTCTGCTGCTCTCTCCCACTATGGAACTTCACTTTGCTGTTCGGGGGGGGGGGGCTCATTGGGGTTAGCAGAAATATCTCCCCTCCCCCTTGAGGAAGCTAAGTGCCCATAAAACTTTTGAACTGTGTGGCTGGATATAACCCACTTTAAAATCCTGATTACTCTGCTGTTCCAAATACAAGGCGTATGCGACCTAAGTGCAAGGAATATAAAACCTTATCACTGTCCTACTTGTGAATTAAGCAACCCAGCTCTTCCTGAAACCTAGTATTTAAAATCATATAATCACTTAATGGCTCGCTCAACTAGTAGCTAAATAGCATAGATCTGTGAACCCCTTTGTGAAGTAGAATGGAAGCACAATATCTATGGGGAAATGTGAACAAGGGACAGCAGCGAGGAGCTCTTTCCCCCCAAATACTAAGTTTCCGTGTTCATGCTGCTCCAAGCACAGAGTTCTTCTGCGGCAGGAGAGCTTGCTTACAGCTTTTTTTCTCCCACTCCCCCAAAAGGATGCTAGTGCTGATCAAGCACAGCATTGCCATTGTAGAGTGTCAGTGTGTCCAAGTCATTGTGGAAGCTGATAGTGTAGTAGAGGCTGTTCTGCTTGCTATGGAAAATGATTTCCTGGCTAAGATCCATTAACTCTTCACCACGCTCCAGTCAAGTGCAATCCAAGACAATGGCTTCTGCCACTGAAAAGCCTGCTGGCACAATGGACTGGCTTTGGAAAAGGATTCTCAGGCGCACTAGCAAATTAAAAAGTGGGCTGAGTCTGGGCTTGTACCAATGCTGTGGGGAGAGAGATTATCTAGGACAGGACAGCCAAGCTAGGGGACAAATCTTTAGTCACATTCTGGGTCCCGAGTATAGCCATAACTTGGCCAACTTCTACTTATGTCTGACAATGGGGAGCTTTAACTCTTGAGAACGTAGACTGGTAAACTCTTGTTGATCTCTGAGGCACTACTGGACCCAAATCTAACTGTTCTATTGCAGTTGCCCTCTGAAACTTGGCCGTAGCCATCTAGGCTGTGGATTTTCAGGACTGGTTGTCTGCAAGGCTGGCGAGCTGAAGGTACACATGAGGGACTTCATGTCCAGTTGAAATTCAAGAAAGATCGTAAGCAGAACATGTAGCACCTTTTCAACAGCAGCAGCTCCTAGTGCAGGAAATCCCTGAATCCTCTGGCCTATTCTTTTAGGCAGCTGCGGATGCATTCTGTTCCTCGTGGACAAATGGAAGCATGTACGACCTTGATACCCATGATGTGAACTGGACAACCAGTTCTCAGTGTAGATGTGGAAGTGATATAGGAATTATATGTACCAGTACAGTGTAGCAGCTTTAGATACTTTCAGTGTTATTTTCACCTAATTCTGTGCTAGCATATTTTTGCTTACATGGCGAATCTCAGAGCAAAGTGTCCAGCTTGTCCAAGTCGGCATTCCTGCTGCTCCTGAGTGAGGGCAGGAGGGCCTGCAGAGCTGCAACGCTGGCCTATTGTATTGTTGCCTGTGGCTCAGCTCAGTAGAATATAGTCAGTATCATACTGTGTGCAGGAAACTGAAGAAAGTTCCCAAGAACAGAATAATTCCTTTAAAAGATGGCAAGTTTACTATAACCTTGAAATCTTTTTGTCAGTTTGGCTTGTTTCCAAAGGAAGACATTCGCTAATGAGCCCTAAGGGAGTCCTCTGCTTGAAATCCAAAACAAAAGATTGATCAAAATAACAACAGAAAGCAAGCTTTTGAGTGCTCCACTTTTTATCTGAGTGGCACCAGGCTTTTATTCACTTAATATAGGTTTGAAAAGCTTATCCTGGAGGTGCAGAGCTGTTTTGGAAGACAATACGCCGTCTGTGTTCTGGGTTAATTAGCAGTGAGTAATGCTTTTGTGATTCTCCTACCTAGGGGGATGCTGGCTGTTGTGCATCAAACTGCTTGCAGCATAGATGGAGTTGCTTAGCCCTTTTATTTTGCAGGATCTTTCCAGGTTCTTGTGCGACTGGGTCTCAGTGATCTGTTGTCTTGCATGTAGAAGTTAGTATGAATCTATACAGGTAAATATTTTCCTCCCCCCACCCCCTTTGTCCAGAGATGGAGGAGCTTGGTTTGTGTGCAGATGTTTGTATTGTGAACAGATCTGTATTATTCGGGATGAAATGAAATCCCATGATGCTTACATTGGTTTTATCTCCAGGCAGAAGGTTCTTTGGAGCACACCTTGTTTTTCAGGCTTGCCAAGCAACAACTGTGCCTTAAATCTCGTGACCTCTTCTTCCCGCACGGAAGCCTCAAAGCTTCCTGCCCACTGCCGACTGATCTGGACTGACTTCTGCTGTGGTTGCTTTCTGTGCTGCCAAATGTCTGCCTTCTCTCCCCCCCACCCCCTAACTCCGGACCCTGCTTCCTGAGTAGGAGCGTAAGAATCCTGGAAGCAATATGAGACCCCATCTGTTTGGGGTTTTTTGGTTTTGTTTTTTACATCTGCATGGTTGCCTGGAGATACAGCCTGTTTGTTTTCCTGCACGCTGCTATTGTCTAAGCCACAAGAGAGTGAGTGTGTGTATATCGGCACCAGTACACTCAAGGTCTTTTGCTTCAGGAGAGGAGTGTGCTGAAATACCAAGCTGAACGCATGAGCCCTGTCTTTAGCATCTTGTCCCCTTGCAGACCACTTGGTGGTGCTGGGGCCCCTCCTCTGGAAGTGCTCTGAAAAACTTGTGTAGGTGGGCTCTTTTTGCAAGATGTCTTTTTAAAAAACAAACCCAGTGAAACCTTACTTGCTTCCACATGGATACCCAGGAACTGCAGATTAATATGTCTGGTGTAGTATTTTTGAAGACTGCTGCATGACTGGGATCTGTTTTTGATGATGGCACAGAGGTAGTCAGGAATTGACTACCCCAATTTGTCTTTCTTTGTGAGCAAGCAGCTCCACAGTGTGTGTCAGATTTATTCATGACTGGCTGTTTACATGGGCAGTTCTCTAGAGATTAGAACAGGAGAGGAGCCTTTGATCCCCAAATGCTCTTTCCTCTGTGCTTCAACCTTTGACACAATTTGATGGTATAAACAAATGTATGCCTGACCTAACTTCAGGACTTAACATTACAGGCCCTGCTTTTTCCCGATTATTATTTTCACGGCTTCCCTCACTGCTGAAGAGATTTTACAGGTAGTTCTGTAACTGTTGAATTGCTTAAATGCAAAAGCAGGAAATCAGCAATCAACTTTCATTAAAGGAAGTTTCAGTAGCAAAAATGTACCCAGCCACATGAAATGCGTTACCCATTTTCTGGCACCTGCTGAGAAAGGGAGCACTGCAGCCCTTAGAGGATCTTCCTCCTCTGACCTAGAGAATCCAGCTGGAAGGGGATCCTTTTTTGGAGGGGGGGGGGGTCTTAATATTTCTGAAGGAAAGCAAGTAGAAAGCAGCTTCTGAAAATGATCTATTTCTCATTCAGGCAGCAATTTCTATTGCACTGCATGTTCCTAACTTGCACAGTCAACCAGTGTTTACTTTAGCAGAGTTGTGCCTTCATTTAAGATCCAGTGGGAGAATATGTATATACTGACCACTGAAAACTTTGTCACGTTGCCTGCCCAGTTTTACACCTATCCTTGCAGCAGTAAGGATGAGACACTTGCCATCAGGATGATCCAATTAAATTTCCTGAAGTAGGTCACATGGTAGTGGTGGTGGAAGGAACACGAAGAATCAGAGAACACTTGCAGTAGATAAAAGCCATCACCTGGGACTCCAGGGGCCAAGTATAATTGGCTCTAAATGGGAAGACGGGAAAACCAGCGGCAGTGTCGAAAAGCAAGATTGTAGTACAGCGGGAGTCACACCACTCTTCATGGATTGCTGAATTCACAGTTGCTAAACTAAGCCAGATCTGCTTCTCTCACTGGGATGAGGCTGGCACCTCAAGAAGGCTTGCAGTTTATCCATTCTGGTTGCAGAACCAGCTGCCAACTACATAACTCTTCAGGCTAGGGCCTTGCCCACTTTGCAGAAATATGGGGCAGCTGCCACATGGACATGACACTACCAGCTCTTCTGAACACTGTTACCCCAAAAGCCACATGTGGATCCTGAGTAGCTTTGCATGGACACCTTGTAAACTGAGGTGGTATTTCTCTAATGTTATTGAGGCAGCAAGTTTTAAAAACAAAAAAATCTCTTCCTGAAGCTGTTGCTGGCCTTCAAGCTGCAATGAAACCAAGCACAAATACTTTGGGAACCTTAACATTAAAGTTTACGATAAAAACCTGAAAATGATTGTCTTGAACTACTTGCTATCAACAAGTCTGTTTTGCCTATAAAGGCAACAGTAATTTTGAATTCAGAGGTTGTAGATTTATCACTCAAATGGTAAAACATTTTTGAGATTCAGTGATATGTCTTAGGCATCTGCATTTCTAGTGGCCTGGTTACATCTAGTTACTATGTTCTGTAGTTGTTTAGAATTGGCTGCAATGACCGCTGTGTTAGCATCAAACGTTTGTTGTGCTGACCTTTGGCACTACTACTGCAGCTGAATTGACAGCAGTTACTACTACCGGATGGCCAAGCGCTGTTGTCAAACTTTTGTTGTGCGACAGAGAAATAGGTTGAGGAAGGTGTGGCAGTAATCCCAGTGCAACTTGGCTGATGGTGGGCAGAGACTGGTGGTGTCAGGGAATGGGTCTGTGCTTCTGCAGTGGCAAGAGCTACTATCACCTGACTATATTCAGAGTTAGCATCTGCAGTTCTGTGCAGAACGTTACAGAGCTGTAATAGGGGGACTGTTTCTGGCACATGCCTGGTTGTATTGGGAAAAGAATAGATGCCAAATATTTCCTAGCAACCTTTTATAATTGAGGTTGTAGGATGGAGCAGTCAAGCACATGACAGCCCTTACTTACATGAGCACAAGCCACTATGACCCTGTCTACAGTTTAAAGGCTAAATATGTTTTTCATACCTGACATCCTGCCCAGGCAAGCCAGATTTTGCAAGCTAAGCAGGGTCGGTCCTGGTTAGTAGTTGGATGGGAGGCTACCAAGGAATACCAGGGTCATGAAGTGGAGGCAGGCAATGGCAAACCACCTCTCGATGTCTCTTTCCTTGAAAACACTACAGGGTCACCATATTGAAAGGAAAGGAAAGGTCCCCTGTGCAAGCACCAGTCGTTTTTGACTCTGGGGTAACGTTGCTTTCATGTTTTCACGGCAGACTTTTTGTGGGGTGGTTTGCTGTTGCCTTCCCCAGTCATCTACACTTTACCCCCAGCAAGCTGGGTACTCATTTGACTATCCTTGGAAGGATGGAAGGCTGAGTCAACCTTGGGCTGGCTACCTGAAAACCCAGCTACCGCCGGGGATCGAACGCAGGTCATGAGCAGAGCTTAGGACTACAGTACTGCAACTTTAACACTCTGCACCACAGGGCTTGATGGTATTGATGGTCACCATATTGACTTGATGGTAAAAACAAAATGACATAGTTAGAAGTGTATAAGCAGGAAGCCAAACTGCTGTATTGCATCTTGTGGGTTTAAGGAGCTGAAATGGGTTTAAGGAGCTGAAATTTATCTTGCTCTGGATTGTGGCTCCTAGTAGTTTGTCATTGCCTATGGGATTTCTGCAGATGAAATGCTTTTTGCTGCGGCGTTTAGATTTCTGACTTTGCATCACATGCTTTCCATTATTGAACAGGAACCGCACACAAATTAAGATGGTATACATACATGTTGATAAGATGAACATACATTAAGATGAACATACATGTTGATAAATAAAGGCAAGTGTCATCGACATACATAATTATACCAAAGTAAAAATACAGAGTGCCTGAATGAGTGATCAAACTATGCATTGTGCAGGAGGGTTAGGAAAATGAATAAATAATGCAATATTTCCACATTTAGCTCCAATACATTTTTGCATAAATTTACTGGAAAGCATTTTGGGGGTAAATGTTGTACTATGTAAGAGATACTTGTGCCATAAAGCACTGCTGTTGGGCACTGGATGGTTGGAATGCAGCTAAATTTATTGTCTTCCATTTTGCTTTGATATTAGGATTGCCAATGCTGGGTTGGGAAATACCTGGAGATTTTGGGATGGAGCCTGAGGAGGGGTGGCATTTGGGGGGGGTGATATCAGGGGGTTATAATGCTGTTATAGATTCCATCTAAAGTGGCCATTTTCTCTAGGTAACTGATCTCTGCTGCCTCAAGATCACTCTTATCCTAGGAAATCTGTAGCCGCTAATGGAGAGTGACAAACCTATTTGACGCACTTACAAATTCATATAGCTGCCTACTTGGTTTGGTTCTGAATTAAGATAGTGTATGTTTTAATAGTAGCTACTAGTTGTATAGAGTTCAGTTCAGGCCTGTTGTCACCAACATGTACTCTACACAGGGCTGGCCCCAGACTGTCTGGCACCCTAAGCAAGGCTGACTTCTGCCACACATCCCGCACTGCTAATGTCACCAAGTCACATGGGGGGGGGGTGCCCAATTCATCTCCCCCAGAAGACTGGGTCCTAGGCAATTGCCTAGTTTGCTTAGTAGGAGGGCCGGCCCGGACTCTACATACACAGACCTGTGTATGTAGAGTCAGTGTCTAGGTGGCGGCTCATATGGTTTAATCTTGTTTAGCTACCCCCCCCCCCCCCAACTATTTCTGCGTGTATAAATGTCAGGAGAAGGCAAGATTATGAACCCACTCCCCGAGACTTGATTTTCTAGATAGAGGTCATGTTTTTGTATGAAAGAGCATTACATTGTGCGAGTGCCCCACACTTGCAGTCTACAGTTGCTTCTGGTTCTGAATATCATATTTAAATATTTGTTATAATACATAGGTTTGAGGTATGTATTAGAAATGTTTAGCAAGTAAAATAGCAAATTAAGATATATTTTAAAATACGACATTAAATATCACTGATAAGCACATAAAGCAGAGGAATATGATACAGCAGATACAGAGGGATATGATACAATATTTGTGTTTTGCGCTTACTTGGGGCTCTGCTTCTGGGCACTTCCCCCGAGAAAGCATGGTGCCTCACTGATCTCAAAAGTTCCGCTATTGGTCAAGGCAGAATTCTTACACTGGCTGTTTTCCCAGCCAACTGCTCCTTTGTTAAACCTTATCCTGCCTCCCTCTTTAGCAAACATGAACCCCTAGATAACTTGTATTTGTTGTTTGTTGAAGCAGAAATTAAACTCAGCAACTTCATGCATATCAAGGTATATGAAATAAGACATGTGGCAGAAATCACACGTTTCTGGTGAAATGATACTGTGGAGATGCATAATACTGTTACCCTCTAGTACTTATTCTGAGATAATTTAATCTTCACCTGTTTTGTGGTTATTACATAATACTGGTAATTCAACATATGTTGGTACAAGACAAGTCAGCGGAGGTTGTATAGAGTGGGAGATAAGTGTTTCTCCCTTCTTCTGTTTGTTGTAATAAGATATATAGTTGGGGGTTTGATGGGACTATGTGGAATAAATGAAAAACATGAGAAAGGGCCTGGCTGTAAAGAATGATAGCTCTTAATTTTAACCAAGGGTCTCTATGCTCACTGGTTTCTGTTTTATCTTGACATACGTGTGCAATCCTTGAAGATGGTTCTAGTTTATTTTGAAAAACATGAAAGATTTATACATGAAATTATCCCCCCGCTGTACATTTTGACTTTCTTGTTAGTGAACATTGGGCACGATCGTGTTGCAGATGCAGCATAAAGATGGTCCCAGTAGGGCCTAATGGAACCTTGTTTGCCGTCCTCTTTTCAAAACTACAGTGCAACGGCACATGAGGGGAAACGAAAGCTCTGACTGCATCTTGTGTGCTTCTGTCCAGCTGCCCCTTTGCATGCTGTGCCCAATGATCATAAGCAAAAATGCACCTGTTCATATTTTCATAACAATGCATAGAATTCGTAAATGAATGCAAACTTAGAAATCCCACTGTGATATCTATCATTGGGGAAATGATCTAGTTAAAGGTGAGCTGCTTTACATCTCTCTGATTTATTTGGAGAGTTAAGTACATACCTGGCCTTCACTTGATCACACCCATTATGATCTATTCTAAAGATTTTTGTTTTCTCAAAGTAGTAACTTCATGTTCATCTTGTTGTATTTTGTTCTTTTAATAGCACTAAAAGAGGAGCGGAAGAATGAGGATAAACCAGTAGAATCTTCAACAGCTTCAAAGAAAATTATTGTTTCCACTTCTTCAGTAGAAAAACAGATGTCTTCCCAAACTAGAAATGTGCCTCCAAAGAAGCCCTCTGCATTTACTAGTACTTTACTATCTAAACACCCTATTAAGCATTCTGCTGCAGGCTTCAAAGGGGTAATACCAAAGAAGTCCTCAGTGTCAGGTGGTTCACCTGCAGCAAGCACTGTGTCGGCATCGAAGCCTTCACCTCTGTCCTATGGTACATCCTCCATTCCTAAAAGAACACTTGCATCTTCTAGCATGGGTGGAGGATATAGAAAGCCCATGATGTCACCTGCTTCATCTTTTATGATGTCTGCAGCACAAGCTAAATCTGCAGCAAGTGTTGGTCAGTCGCAGCCTAATTCCCAGATTCGACAAAATATACGGCGATCCCTTAAGGAGATTCTGTGGAAAAGGTAGGAACCACCAGCATATTTCAGAATACTTTGTTTGCATTGCTGTAGTGATATGGAGTCATTAGTTTGGCAACTCTAAAGCGAGTGAAGTGTTTAATGTTAAAATACAGGAGTGTTTTGTAGTGACATGTTTTACAGTGCAATTCTGTACAAAGTTACTCCTGTTTAAGCATTTTGATTTCGATGGGTTTAGACTGGAGTAATTCAGCATAGGATTGTACTTTTTATGAAGGCAGAGACTTACATTAAATTTAAATGTTAGGGAAAGGCTCCAAATGCAAAAGATCATCTTAAATCTCCCCAGAATTGTTATACTGCAGGTTCTGAAATCTATATGCGATTAGCCACATATGGCCCCTATCTGTGGATTGCAGTTTTGGGGCCTGTGGAGACTAAACAGATCTTTCTGCAAACTTGGGGCACTCCCCAGCTTGGTAGAAAAATCTACATTGCTAAAAAAAATACACAAGGAGTTGAAATCCCCCCAAAAGTAAAGTAGCACTATTTCTTTCTTACCTTGGAGTAGTAGCACAGGCCATTCAGGAGCCACTCTGGGCTCAATAGCAGCAGGCACTAGGAGCAGCTTGGGGTTCAGAGTTCAGGTGGATGATTAGACTTGTGAATGGTCAGTGGTAGGAAATCCCATTCTCCCTGTGAATTGCGTGACCCACTACTTGTAATTTACATGGTTCCACAGTATAGAGACAGGTGTCTGCTGACTAATAAGTGGCATTCCTACCTTGGACAGCATAGATCACCAGTTGAAGCCAAAGGGATGGGAGATTTTATTCATTACCTTCATCCCTCGCGCAGGTCATCATGCTAATGTTGGCTTTTAATGCAAGCTCTGATAGTCACTACTGTTGAATGTTAAAATTTAAATGAATCCCAAAGTGATTACTGTACAAGCCAGTTCTGCTTCATTCTAATTAGTGTGCTACTCATTTATCCATTGTACTTTTAACAGTTATACAAATACATAGTTAGACAGATACAATAGTGCTGGTTAGCTTTTGTAGACTTCTAGAAAAGCTAGACTGTCATGGAAGAGAGTTCCAGTGTTGATAGGAGACATATATTTAGAGAAACTATTTGTCACCCTAAAATCAAGCACTTAATTGTCAGATTTCAGTGGGGACTTCAACATCCTTAATGTGCACCTTAACAAATCAGCTTTAGGAGTCAGCCTGAAAAATTTGGAACCAGTCTATTTTCAGCCTTCAGGGTTTTGTATTTTATTAACCATCTTATATGCCAATAAAGGGCACCTTGATCTTGAATAACCCATCTTTTCTAATTATTGCTACCACAAAACTGAACCTTAAGCTCTTCACATTTTCTTTTAATTTTATTAAAGCTATGATAAAATTGTATAAGTGTATAGGTAAACATGGATTAATCCTGATTGTCATCATTGCAACAGAAGGCTAATCTCTTACCCTAAATATCAGAGCCAGTATAGAAAGCAATTGATTGAGAAATGTTCTGCCACCATTAAAGTGTTGTAAAGTTAACATATCAGCAAGAACTTCATTCACATGCATTTTATGTCATGCAACAAAACAATTTCCTGATGTGAAATATCAGTAAGCTTTGCATATTTACAGAGGATTGCTGAGAGATTACGATAAAATAATTGCTGAAAATACTAGGTGCCACAATGAAATTTCTGGGGACCTTGGTATCTAAGCTTTGTTGAGCCCTGGCTTTAACGTTCTCTGGCTCATATAAAAAAAACTAGGCCTTCTTAATGGTCCTTCCCTTGTTCAAAATGCCAACAGAGGTTCAGGCTGAGTGAAGTCTCGAAAAAAATATGGAAGTTTTCTGCTCCCTGAGAAATGAAGGTCCAGCTGACTGTAGCTTCAGAGGAAGAGATAAAGAGGATGGGAGGTTTATTTCAGATGCTGGGTAGATCATCAGGCCAGCAGTCTCAAGGCCATCAGAGTGGGCCTACATATTCTATGATT